>NC_092042.1:19652193-19802193 GCF_003086295.3 Arachis hypogaea
CGTTCACTGCCTCTTCCTCCTCTCCAAATTCGGCCATGTTGATGGCTTTGCACTCTCCTTTTGGATTTTCTTCTGTATTGCTTGGAAGAGTACTAGGGGGAGTTCAGTAATTTTCTTGCTCCAGCTGACCCAACTTGTGCCTCCAAATTTCTGATGGAGGACCTTGTTTCAGTCATGAAACTTTGAGTGGTTTTTGATTAGATCAGAGAACCAATGGTTGCTAAGTCAGAGTTATTCTGCTTAGAACTCTCTGTCTGTTGCTGAGAAGATGATGGAAAAGGCTTGCTATTGCTAAACCTGTTTCTTCCACCATTATTGGTGTTGAAACCTTGTTGAGGTCTCTGTTGATCCTTCCATGAGAGATTTGGATGATTTCTCCATGAAGGATTATAGGTGTTTCCATAGGGTTCTCCCATGTAATTCACCTCTTCCATTGAAGGGTTCTCAGGATCATAGGCTTCTTCCTCAGATGAAGCTTCCTTAGTACTGCTTGGTGCATTTTGCATTCCAGACAGACTTTGAGAAATCATATTGACTTGTTGAGTCAATATTTTGTTCTGAGCCAATATGGCACTCAGAGTGTCAATCTCAAGAACTCCTTTCTTCTGATTAGTCCCATTGTTCACAGGATTCCTTTCAGAAGTGTACATGAATTGGTTATTTGCAACCATTTCAATTAGTTCTTGAGCTTCTGTAGGCGTCTTCTTCAGATGAAGAGAGCCTCCAGCAGAGCTATCCAAAGACATCTTGGATAGTTCAGAGAGACCATCATAGAAAATACCTATGATGCTCCATTCAGAAAGCATGTCAGAGGGACACTTTCTGATTAATTGTTTGTATCTTTCCCAAGCTTCATAGAGGGATTCTCCTGCCTTCTGTCTGAAGGTTTGGACTTCCACTCTAAGCTTACTCAATTTTTGAGGTGGAAAGAACTTTGCCAAGAAGGCATTGACTAGCTTTTCCCAAGAGTCCAGGCTTTCTTTAGGTTGTGAGTCCAACCATGTCCTAGCTCTGTCTCTTACAGCAAAAGGGAATAGCATAAGTCTGTAGACCTCAGGGTCAACCCCATTAGTCTTGACAGTGTCACAGATTTGCAAGAATTCAGCTAAGAACTGATGAGGATCTTCCAATGGAAGTCCATAGAACTTGCAATTCTGTTGCATTAGAGAAACTAATTGAGGCTTAAGCTCAAAGTTGTTTGCTCCAATGGCAGGGATAGAGATGCTTCTCCCATAGAAGTCGGGAGTAGGTGCAGTAAAGTCACCCAGCACCTTCCTTGCATTGTTGGCATTGTTGTTGTTTTCGGCTGCCATGAGTTCTTCTTCTTTGAAGAATTCTGTTAGGTCCTCTACAAAGAGTTGTGCCTTAGCTTCTCTTAGCTTTCGCTTCAAGGTCCTTTCGGGTTCAGGATCAGCCTCAACAAGAATGCTTTTGTCTTTGCTCCTACTCATAAGAAAGATAAAAGAGCAAGAAAATGTGGAATCCTCTATGTCACAGTATAGAGATTCCTTGAGGTGTCAGAGGAAAAGAAAAATAGAAGGCAGAAGTAGAAAATTCGAACTTATCAAGAAAGATGGAGTTCGAATTTTGCATTTAAGGAATAGTGTTAGTCCATAAATAGAAGGATGTGAGAAGAAGGGAAGTAATTTTCGAAAATTAAGTAAAAGAATTTGAAAACATTTTTGAAAAACACTAATTGATTTTCGAAAATAGAAGTGGGAAAGAAATCAAGTGATTTTTGAAAAAGATTTTGAAATTAGAAATAAAAAAGATTTGATTGAAAACTATTTTGAAAAAGATGTGGTTAAGAAGATATGATTAGTTTTTAAAAAGATGTGACTGAAAAGATATGATTTGAAAAACATTTTAAAAAGATTTGATTTTGAAAATTAATGACTTGGCTATCAAGAAAAGATATGATCCAAACATTAAACCTTTCTCAACAGAAAAGGCAACATACTTGAAATGTTGAATCAAATCATTGTTTGATAGCAAGTATCTTTGAAAATAGAAAGAAATTAATTTTGAAAAAGATTTGATTGAAAAGATATGGTTTGAAAAAGATTTGATTTTGAAAAATTTTGAAAACCTGAAAAAAATTTGCATTTGAAAACAAAGTCTTCCCTCTTGTGCCATCCTGGCGTTAAACGCCCAGAATGGTGCACATTCTGGCGTTTAACGCCCAAAACTCTACCCTTTTGGGCGTTAAACGCCCAACCAAGTACCCTGGCTGGCGTTTAAACGCCAGTCTGTCCTTCTTCACTGGGCGTTTTGAACGCCCAGCTTTTTCTGTGTAATTCCTCTGCTGTATGTTTTGAATCCTCAATTCTCTGTATTATTGACTTGAAAAGACACAAATTAAAAATATTTTTGGATTTTTAATAATGAAGAATAATCAAAATGCAACTAAAATCAAATAACAATGCATGCAAGACACCAAACTTAGCAGTTTGTATACTACTGACACTAATGAGAATGCATATGAGACTCATAAACACTCAAGTCAAGAGAATTCAAAGATTAGAGTAAGAAATCATCAAGAACAACTTGAAGATCCTTAAGACACATGAATGAATGCATGTAATTGACACCAAACTTAAAATGAAACACTAGACTCAAAAAATATTTTTGGATTTTATGATTTTGTAAATTTTTTTGTGCTTTTTCGAAAATAAAGTGGAAAAAGGTATCAAAATTCTTAATGAGAATTCCAGGAATCATGCAATGTTTAGTCTAAGACTCCGGTCCAGGAATTAGACATGGCTTCTGGTGCGCGAAATTGTGAACAATACTTTTTCACAACTCTCATAATCCCCGGTAATGGCTCCAAGAACGTGGTAGCTCAATACCATGGCATTACACAACTTCGCACAACTAACCAGCAAGTGCACTGGGTCGTCCAAGTAATAAACCTTACGTGAGTAAGGGTCGATCCCACGGAGATTGTTAGTATTGAAGCAAGCTATGGTCATCTTGTAAATCTTAGTCAGGCAAACTCAAATGGATATAGTGATGAACGAAAATAACACAAAGGTAAAGATAGAGATACTTATGTAATTCATTGGTAGGAACTTCAGATAAGCGCATGAAGATGCCTTCCCTTCCGTCTCTCTGCTTTCCTACTGTCTTCATCCAATCCTTCTTATTCCTTTCCATGGCAAGCTCGTGTAGGGTTTCACTGTTGTCAGCAGCTACCTCCCATCCTCGCAGTGAAAGCTAATGCACGCACTCTGTCACAGTGCTGCCAATCACCGGTGTGGTTCCCTCCCCTACCGGAATAGAATCACTCTTTTGCGTCTGTCACTAACGCCCAGTAGGTTACAGGTTTGAAGCACGTCACAGTCATTCAATCATTGAATCCTACTCAGAATACCACAGACAAGGTTAGACCTTCCGGATTCTCTTGAATGCTGCCATCAATTCTCGCCTATACCACGAAGACTCTGATCTCACGGAATGGTTGGCTCGTTTGTCAGACGAGCACTCGGTTGTCAGGCGATCAACCATGCATCGTGCAACCAGGAATCCAAGAGATATTCACCAAGCCTCAAATGCTTGTAGAACAAGAGTGGTTGTCAGTCACTTTGTTCATGAGTGAGAATGGTGATGGGCGTCAATCATCACCTTCATCAAGTTGAAGAACAAGTGATATCTTGGAACAAGAACAAGCGGAATTGAATGGAAGAACAATAGTAATTCCATTAATACTCGAGGTACAGCAGAGCTCCACACCTTAATCTATGGTGTGTAGAAGCTCCACCGTTGAAAATACATAAGCATAAGGTCTAGGCATGGCCGAATGGCCAGCCTCCCAATGATCTAAGAACTAAAATGTCCAAAGATGATCTAGAGATCTAAAGTGATCAAAAGATTTTTTTTATACAATAGTCAAAGGTCCTACTTATAAGAAACTAGTAGCCTAAGGTGTACAGAAATGAGTAAATGACATAAAAATCCTCTTCCGGGCCCACTTGGTGTGTGCTTGGGCTGAGCAATGAAGCAAATTTCGTGTAGAGACTCTTCTTGGAGTTAAACGCCAGCTTTAGTGCCAGTTTGGGCGTTTAACTCCCATTTGGGTGCCAGTTCCAGCGTTTAACGCTGGGATTTCTTGAGGTGACTTTGAACGCCGGTTTGGGCCATCAAATCTTGGGCAAAGTATGGACTATCATATATTGCTGGAAAGCCCAGGATATCTACTTTCCAACGCCGTTGAGAGCGCGCCAATTGGGCTTCTGTATCTCCAGAAAATCCACTTCGAGTGCAGGGAGGTCAGAATCCAACAGCATCTGCAGTCCTTTTTGGTCTCTGAATCAGATTTTTGCTCAGGTCCCTCAATTTCAGCCAGAAAATACCTGAAATCATAGAAAAACACACAAACTCATAGTAAAGTCCAGAAAAGTGAATTTTAACTAAAAACTAATAAAAATATACTAAAAACTAACTATATCATACCAAAAACATACTAAAAACAATGCCAAAAAGTATACAAATTATCCGCTCATCACAACACCAAACTTAAATTGTTGCTTGTCCCCAAGCAACTGAGAATCAAATAAGATAAAAAGAAGAGGATATGCAATGAATTCCAAAAACATCTATGAAGATCGGTATTAATTAGATGAGCGGGGCTTTTAACTTTTTGCCTCTGAATAGTTTTGGCATCTCACTCTATCCTTTGAAATTCAGAATGGTTGGCTTCTTTAGGAACTCAGAGTCCAGATAGTGCTAATGACTCTCTTAGTGAAGTATGATGATTCTTGAACATAGCTATTTATTGAGTCTTGGCTGTGGCCCAAAGCACTCTGTCTTCCAGTATTACCACCGGATACATACATGCCACAGACACATAATTGGGTGAACCTTTTCAGATTGTGACTCAGCTTTGCTAAAGTCCCCAATTAGAGGTGTCCAGGGTTCTTAAGCACACTTTTATTTGCCTTGGATCACAACTCTTATTTCTCTCTTTTTTTTTTCTTTTTTTCGGTTTTTTTTTTTTTGAATGGGAATGCTTTTTCTTGCTTCAAGAATCATTTTTTTATGATTTTTCAGATCCTCAGTAACATGTCTCCTTTCTCATCATTCTTTCAAGAGCCAACATTCATGAACCACAAATTCAAGATACATATGCACTGTTTAAGCATACATTCAAAGAACAAAAATATTGCCACCACATCAAAATAATTAAACTGTTATAAAATTCAAAATTCATGCAATTCTTCCTTTTTCAATTAAGCACATTTTTATTCAAGAAAGGTGATGGATTCATAGGACATTCATAACTTTAAGGCATAGACACTAAGACACTAATGATCACAAGACACAAACATGGATAAACATAAGCATAAAATTCGAAAAACAGAAGAATAAAGAACAAGGAAATCAAAGAACGGGTCCACCTTAGTGATGGCGGCTCTTTCTTGCTCTTGAAGATCCTATGGAGTGCTTGAGCTCCTCAATATCTCTTCCTTGTCTTTGTTGCTCCTCCCTCATGATTCTTTGATCTTCTCTAATCTCATGAAGGATGATGGAGTGTTCTTGGTGCTCCACCCTTAGTTGTCCCATGTTGGAACTCAACTCTCCTAGGGAGGTGTGTAGTTGCTCCCAATAGTTTTGTGGAGGAAAATTCATCCCTTGAGGAATCTCAGGGATTTCATGATGAGTGGGATCTCTTGTGTACTCCATCCTTTTCTTGGTGATGGGCTTGTCCTCATCAATTGGGATGTCTCCCTCTATGTCAACTCCAACTGAATAACAGAGGTGACAAATGAGATGAGGGAAGGCTAACCTTGCCAAGGTGGAGGTCTTGTCCGCCACTTTATAGAGTTCTTGGGCTATAACCTCATGAACTTCTATTTCTTCTCCAATCATGATGCTATGGATCATGATGGCCCGGTCTATGGTAACTTCGGACCGGTTGCTAGTGGGAATGATTGAGCGTTGTATGAACTCTAACCACCCTCTAGCCACGGGCTTGAGGTCATGCCTTCTCAATTGGACCGGCTTTCCTCTTGAATCTTGCTTCCATTGTGCGCCCTCTTCACATATAACTGTGAGGACTTGGTCCAACCTTTGATCAAAGTTGACCCTTCTAGTGTAAGGATGCTCATCTCCTTGCATCACAGGCAAGTTGAACGCCACCCTCACACTCTCCGGACTAAAATCCAAGTATTTCCCCCGAACCATAGTAAGGTAATTCTTTGGATTCGGGTTCACACTTTGGTCATGGTTCTTGGTGATCCATGCATTGGCATAGAACTCTTGAACCATCAAGATTCCGACTTGTTGAATGGGGTTGGTAAGAACTTCCCAACCTCTTCTTCGGATCTCATGGCGGATCTCCGGATATTCACCATTTTTGAGTGAAAAAGGGACCTCGGGGATCACCTTCTTCAAGGCCACAACTTCATAGAAGTGGTCTTGATGCACCCTTGAGAGAAATCTATCCATCTCCCATGACTCGGAGGTGGAAGCCTTTGCCTTCCTTTTCCTCTTTCTAGAGGTTTCTCCGGCCTTGGATGCCATAATGGTTATGGAAAAAATGAAAAAGCAACGCTTTTACCACACCAAACTTAAAATGTTTGCTCGTCCTCGAGCAAAAGAAGAAAGAAGAGAGTAGAAGAAGAAGAAATGAGGAAGAGGGAGATGGTGGTGTGTTCGGCCAAAGAGGGGGAGAAGTGGTATTTAGGTTGTGTGAAAATGAAGGATTGAAGAAGGGTATATATAGGAGAGAGGGGGTAAAGGGTTCGGCCATGATGGGTGGGTTTGGGAGGGAAAGTGGTTTGAATTTGAAGGGTGAGGTTGGTGGGGATTTATGAAGGATGGATGTGAGTGGTGAAGAGAAAGATGGGATATGATAGGTGAGGGGTTTTTGGGGAAGAGGTGTTGAGGTGATTGGTGAATGGGGAAAGAAGAGAGAGAGGGATGGTAGGGTCCTGTGGGGTCCACAGATCCTGTGGTGTCAAGGAAAAGGCATCCTTGCACCAAATGGCATCAAAATCCACGTTTTGAGCCATTTCTGGCGTTAAACGCCGGGCTGGTGCCCATTCCTGGCGTTTAACGCCAGGTTCTTGCCCTTTACTGGCGTTTAACGCCAGTCTGGTGCCCCTTTCTGGCGTTAAACGCCCAGAAGGGTGCCAGACTGGGCGTTAAACGCCCAACTGCTAGGCTGACTGGCGTTTGAACGCCAGCAGCATCTTCCTCCAGGGTGTGCTGTTTTTCTTCCTGTTTTTCATTTTGTTTTTGCTTTTTTCATTGTTTTTGTGACTTCTTATGATCATCAATCTAAAAAAAAGATAAAATAACAAAAGAAAATAATTAATTATAAAACATTGGGTTGCCTCCCAACAAGCGCTTCTTTATTGTCATTAGCTTGACAGAGGACTCTCATGGAGCCTCAGAAATGCTCAGAACCGTGTTGGAACCTCCCAACACCAAACTTAGAGTTTGAATGTGGGGGTTCAACACCAAACTTAGAGTTTGGTTGTGGCCTCCCAACACCAAACTTAGAGTTTGGTTGTGGGGGCTCTGTTTGGCTCTGTTTTGAGAGAATCTCTTCATGCTTCCTCTCCATGATGACAGAGGGATATCCTTGGGCCTTAAACACCAAGGATTCTTCATTCACTTGAATGATCAACTCTCCTCTATCAACATCAATCACAGCCTTTGCTGTGGCTAGGAAGGGTCTGCCAAGGATGATGGATTCATCCATGCATTTCCCAGTCTCTAGGACTATGAAATCAGTAGGGATGTAATGGTCTTCAACCTTCACCAAAACATCCTCTACAAGTCCATAGGCTTGTTTTCTTGAGTTGTCTGCCATCTCTAGTGAGATTTTTGCAGCTTGTACCTCATAGATCCCTAATTTCTCCATTACAGAGAGGGGCATGAGGTTCACACTTGACCCTAGGTCACACAAGGCCTTCTTGAAGGTCATGGTGCCTATGGTACAAGGTATAGAAAACTTCCCAGGGTCCTGCCTCTTTTGAGGCAGTTGCTGCCTAGACAAGTTATCCAGTTCTTTGGTGAGCAAAGGGGGTTCATCCTCCCAAGTCTCATTTCCAAATAACTTGTCATTTAGCTTCATGATTGCTCCAAGGTATTTAGCAACTTGCTCTTCAGTGACATACTCATCCTCTTCAGAAGAAGAATACTCATCAGAGCTCATGAATGGCAGAAGTAAATCCAATGGAATCTCTATGGTCTCAGTTTGAGCCTCAGATTCCCATGGTTCCTCATTGGGGAACTCATTGGAGGTCAGTGGGCGTCCATTGAGGTCTTCCTCAGTGGCGTTCACTGCCTCTTCTTTCTCCCAGAATTCGGCCATGTTGATGGCCTTGCACTCTCCTTTTGGATTTTCTTCAGTATTGCTTGGGAGAGTGCTTGGAGGAAGTTCAGTAATTTTCTTGCTCAGCTGACCCACTTGTCCTTCCAGATTCCTAATGGAAGATCTAGTTTCAGTCATAAAACTTTGAGTGGTTTTGATTAGATTAGAGACCATGGTTGCCAAGTCAGAATTATTCTGCTTGGAACTCTCTGTCTGTTGCTGAGAAGATGATGGAAAAGGCTTGCTATTGCTAGACCTGTTTCTTCCACCATTATTGTTATTGAAACCTTGTTGGGGTCTCTGTTGATCCTTCCATGAAAGATTTGGGTGATTCCTCCATGAAGGATTGTAGGTGTTTCCATAGGGTTCTCCCATGTAATTCACCTCTTCTATTGAAGGGTTCTCAGGATCATAAGCTTCTTCCTCAGATGAAGCTTCCTTAGTACTGCTTGGTGCATTTTGCATTCCAGACAGACTTTGAGAAATCATATTGACTTGTTGGGTCAATATTTTATTCTGAGCCAATATGGCATTCAGAGTGTCAATCTCAAGAACTCCTTTCTTCTGACTAGTCCCATTGTTCACAGGATTTCTTTCAGAAGTGTACATGAATTGGTTATTTGCAACCATTTCAATCAGTTCTTGAGCTTCAGTAGGCGTCTTCTTCAGATGAAGAGATCCTCCAGAAGAGCTATCCAAAGGCATCTTGGACAGTTCAGAGAGACCATCATAGAAAATACCTATGATGCTCCATTCAGAAAGCATATCAGTGGGACACTTTCTGATCAATTGTTTGTATCTTTCCCAAGCTTCATAGAGGGATTCTCCTTCCTTCTGTCTGAAGGTTTGGACTTCCACTCTAAGCTTACTCAATTTTTGAGGTGGGAAGAACTTTGCCAAGAAGGCATTGACTAGCTTTTCCCAAGAGTCCAGGCTTTCTTTAGGTTGAGAATCCAACCATGTTCTAGCTCTGTCTCTTACAGCAAAAGGGAATAGCATCAGTCTGTAGACCTCAGGGTCAACCCCATTAGTCTTGACTGTGTCACAGATTTGCAAGAACTCAGCTAAAAACGGATGAGGATCTTCCAAAGGAAGTCCATGAAACTTGCAATTCTGTTGCATTAGAGAAACTAATTGAGGCTTAAGCTCAAAGTTGTTTGCTCCAATGGCAGGGATAGAGATGCTTCTCCCATAGAAGTCGGGAGTAGGTGCAGTAAAGTCACCAAGCACCTTCCTTGCATTGTTGGCTTTGTTGTTGTTTTCGGCTGCCATTTGTTCTTCTTCCTTGAAGAGTTCGTTCAAGTGCTCTAAAGAGAGTTGTGCTTTGGCTTCTCTTAGCTTTCTCTTCAAGGTCCTTTCAGGTTCAGGATCAGCCTCAACAAGAATGCCTTTGTCTTTGCTCCTGCTCATAAGAAAGAGAAGGGAACAAGAAAATGTGGAATCCTCTATGTCACAGTATAGAGATTCCTTTAGGTGTCAGAGAAAAAAAAGAATAGAAGACAGAAGTGGAAAATTCGAACTTAACAAAGGAGATGGAGTTCGAATTTTGCATTAAGGGATAGTGTTAGTCCATAAATAGAAGGATGTGAGAAGGAGGGAAGTTATTTTCGAAAATTAAGTGAAAAATTTAAAACATTTTTGAAAAACACTACTTAATTTTCGAAAATGAAAAGGGAAAAGAAATTAAGTGATTTTTGAAAAAGATTTTGAAATTAGAAATCAAAAGGATTTGATTGAAAACTAATTTGAAAAAGATGTGGTAAGAAGATATGATTGATTAAAAAAATGTGATTGAGAAGATATGATTTGAAAAACATTTTAAAAAGATTTGATTTGAAAATTAAAAAAAACTTGACTAACAAGAAAAGATATGATTCAAACATTAAACCTTTCTCAACAGAAAAGGCAACATACTTGAAATGTTGAATCAAATCATTAATTGATAGTAAGTTTCTTTGAAAAAGGAAAGAAGTTAATTTTGAAAAAGATTTGATTGGAAAATTGATTTGAAAAAGATTTGATTTGGAAGAGATTTTGAAAACTTGAAAAAAAAATGATTTGAAAACAAAATCTTCCTCCCTTAGCCATCCTGGCGTTAAACGCCCAGAATGGTATCCATTCTGGCGTTTAACGCCCAAAATGCTACCTTTTTGGGCGTTAAACGCCCAACCAGGTACCCTGGCTGGCGTTTAAACGCCAGTCTGTCCTTCTTCATTGGGCGTTTTGAACGCCCAGCTTTTTCTGTGCAATTCCTCTACTGTATGTTCTGAATCTTCAATTCTCTGTATTATTGACTTGAAAAGACACAAATTAAAAATATTTTTGAATTTTTAATAATAAGGACAAACCAAGATGCAACAAGAATCAAATGACAATGCATGCAAGACACCAAACTTAGCAGTTTGTATACCACTGACACTAACAAAATGAGAATGCATATGAGACACACAAAACAATCAAGTCAATAGAATTCAAAGATTAGAGCAAGTAAATCCTCAAGAACATCTTGAAGATCACCAAGATACATGAATGAATGCATGCAATTGACACTAAACTTATGATGAGACACTAGACTCAAACAAGAAATATTTTTGGATTTTATGATTTTTTTACTTTTTTTTTGTGTTTTTCGAAAATCAAGTGGAAAAAAAAAGGTATCAAAATTCTTAATGAGAATTCCAGGAATCAGTGCAATGCTAGTCTAAGACTCCGGTCCAGGAATTAGACATGGCTTCACAGCCAGCCAAGCTTTCAAAGAAAGCTTCGGTCCAAAACACTAGACATGGCCAAAGGCCAGCCAAGCCTTAGCAGATCACTGCTCCAAAAGCAAGATTGATGAAAAATCAACAAGCTCTTGTGATGATGAGTTGAAACCTCGGTCCAATGAGATTAGACATGGCTTCTCAGCCAGCCAGATTTCAACAAATCATCATGAAACTCTAGAACTCATCTTCAAGAATTTCGAAAAAAAATGAATACCTAATCTAAGCAACAAGATGAACCGTCAGTTGTCCAGCCTAAACAATCCCGGGCAATAACACCAAAAACTTGATGTTGTTGCCGGATCTTGGCACTGATGTTACCAAATGCTTGCTCAAAACTAGAACAATCCCCGGCAACGGCGCCAAAAACTTGGTGCGCGAAATTGTGAACAATACTTTTTCACAACTCTCATAATCCCCGGTAATGGCTCCAAGAACGTGGTAGCTGAATACCATGGCATTACACAACTTCGCACAACTAACCAGCAAGTGCACTGGGTCGTCCAAGTAATAAACCTTACGTGAGTAAGGGTCGATCCCACGGAGATTGTTAGTATTGAAGCAAGCTATGGTCATCTTGTAAATCTTAGTCAGGCAAACTCAAATGGATATAGTGATGAACGAAAATAACACAAAGGTAAAGATAGAGATACTTATGTAATTCATTGGTAGGAACTTCAGATAAGCGCATGAAGATGCCTTCCCTTCCGTCTCTCTGCTTTCCTACTGTCTTCATCCAATCCTTCTTACTCCTTTCCATGGCAAGCTCGTGTAGGGTTTCACTGTTGTCAGCAGCTACCTCCCATCCTCGCAGTGAAAGCTAATGCACGCACTCTGTCACAGTGCTGCCAATCACCGGTGTGGTTCCCTCCCCTACCGGAATAGAATCACTCTTTTGCGTCTGTCACTAACGCCCAGTAGGTTACAGGTTTGAAGCACGTCACAGTCATTCAATCATTGAATCCTACTCAGAATACCACAGACAAGGTTAGACCTTCCGGATTCTCTTGAATGCTGCCATCAATTCTCGCCTATACCACGAAGACTCTGATCTCACGGAATGGTTGGCTCGTTTGTCAGACGAGCACTCGGTTGTCAGGCGATCAACCATGCATCGTGCAACCAGGAATCCAAGAGATATTCACCAAGCCTCAAATGCTTGTAGAACAAGAGTGGTTGTCAGTCACTTTGTTCATGAGTGAGAATGGTGATGGGCGTCAATCATCACCTTCATCAAGTTGAAGAACAAGTGATATCTTGGAACAAGAACAAGCGGAATTGAATGGAAGAACAATAGTAATTCCATTAATACTCGAGGTACAGCAGAGCTCCACACCTTAATCTATGGTGTGTAGAAGCTCCACCGTTGAAAATACATAAGCATAAGGTCTAGGCATGGCCGAATGGCCAGCCTCCCAATGATCTAAGAACTAAAATGTCCAAAGATGATCTAGAGATCTAAAGTGATCAAAAGATTTTTTTTATACAATAGTCAAAGGTCCTACTTATAAGAAACTAGTAGCCTAAGGTGTACAGAAATGAGTAAATGACATAAAAATCCTCTTCCGGGCCCACTTGGTGTGTGCTTGGGCTGAGCAATGAAGCAAATTTCGTGTAGAGACTCTTCTTGGAGTTAAACGCCAGCTTTAGTGCCAGTTTGGGCGTTTAACTCCCATTTGGGTGCCAGTTCCAGCGTTTAACGCTGGGATTTCTTGAGGTGACTTTGAACGCCGGTTTGGGCCATCAAATCTTGGGCAAAGTATGGACTATCATATATTGCTGGAAAGCCCAGGATATCTACTTTCCAACGCCGTTGAGAGCGCACCAATTGGGCTTCTGTATCTCCAGAAAATCCACTTCGAGTGTAGGGAGGTCAGAATCCAACAGCATCTGCAGTCCTTTTTGGTCTCTGAATCAGATTTTTGCTCAGGTCCCTCAATTTCAGCCAGAAAATACCTGAAATCATAGAAAAACACACAAACTCATAGTAAAGTCCAGAAAAGTGAATTTTAACTAAAAACTAATAAAAATATACTAAAAACTAACTATATCATACCAAAAACATACTAAAAACAATGCCAAAAAGTATACAAATTATCCGCTCATCAGCTTCACAGCCAGCCAAGCTTTCAAAGAAAGCTTCGGTCCAAAACACTAGACATGGCCAATGGCCAGCCAAGCCTTAGCAGATCACTGCTCCAATAGCAAGATTGATAGAAATCAACAAGCTCTTGTGATGATAAGTTGAAACCTCGGTCCAATGAAATTAGACATGGCTTCACAGCCAGCCAGACTTCAACAGATCATCATGAAACACTAGAATTCATCTTCAAGAATTCTGAAGAAAAAAATACCTAATCTAAGCAACAAGATGAACCGTCAGTTGTCCAAACCTAACAATCCCCGGCAACGGCGCCAAAAACTTGGTGCACGAAATTGTGATCAATACTTTTCACAACTCAATTAATCCCCGGTGATGAAACCAAAAAGTTGGTGTTCAATACCATGGCATAAACACAACTTCGCACAACTAACCAGCAAGTGTACTGGGTCGTCCAAGTAATAAACCTTACGCGAGTAAGGGTCGATCCCACAGAGATTGTTGGTATGAAGCAAGCTATGGTCACCTTGTAAATCTCAGTCAGGCAAACTCAAGTGGATGTAGGTGATATACGAATAAAATATAAAGATAGAGATAGAGATACTTATGTAATTCATTGGTAGGAATTTCAGATAAGCGTATGAAGATGCTGTCCCTTCCGTCTCTCTGCTTTCCTACTGTCTTCATCCAATCCTTCTTACTCCTTTCCATGGCAAGCTTAAGCAAGGGTTTCACCGTTGTCAGTGGCTACCTCCCATCCTCTCAGTGGAAATGTTCAACGTACCCTGTCACGGCACGGCTATCCATCTGTCGGTTCTCAATCAGGCCGGAATAGAATCCAGTGATTCTTTTGCGTCTGTCACTAACGCCCCACCCTCAGGAGTTTGAAGCACGTCACAGTCATTCAATCATTGAATCCTACTCAGAATACCACAGACAAGGTTAGACCTTCCGGATTCTCTTGAATGCCGCCATCAGTTCTAGCCTATACCACGAAGACTCTGATCTCACGGAATGGCTGGCTCGGTTGTCAGGCGAGCACTCGGTTGTCAGGCAATCAACCATGCATCGTGTATCAGAAATCCAAGAGATATTCACCCAATCGAAGGTAGAACGGAGGTGGTTGTCAGTCACACGTTCATAGGTGAGAATGATGATGAGTGTCATGGATCATCACATTCATCAAGTTGAAGAACAAGTGATATCTTAGAACAAGAACAAGCGGAATTGAATAGAAGAACAATAGTAATTGCATTAATACTCGAGGTACAGCAGAGCTCCACACCTTAATCTATGGTGTGTAGAAACTCCACCGTTAAAAATACATAAGAACAAGGTCTAGGCATGGCCGAATGGCCAGCCTCCCAATGAGGGTTCAATCATCAAAACATGATCAAAAGATCCAAAGATTGAAAGATCTCCCTCATACAATAGTAAAAGGTCCTACTTATAGAAAACTAGTAGCCTAGGGTGTACAGAGATGAGTAAATGACATAAAAATCCACTTCTGGGCCCACTTGGTGTGTGCTTGGGCTGAGCATTGAAGCATTTTCGTGTAGAGACTCTTCTTGGAGTTAAACGCCAGCTTTTGTGCCAGTTTGGGCGTTTAACTCCCATTTTGGTGCCAGTTCCGGCGTTTAACGCTGGGATTTCTGAGGGTGACGTTGAACGCCGGTTTGGGCCATCAAATCTTGGGCAAAGTATGGACCATCATATAATGCTGGAAAGCCCAGGATGTCTACTTTCCATCGCCGTTGAGAGCGCGCCAATTGGGCTTCTGTAGCTCCAGAAAATCCACTTTGAGTGCAGGGAGGTCAGAATCCAACAGCATCTGCAGTCCTTTTTGGTCTCTGAATCAGATTTTTGCTCAGGTCCCTCAATTTCAGCCAGAAAATACCTGAAATCACAGAAAAACACACAAACTCATAGTAAAGTCCAGAAAAGTGAATTTTAACTAAAAACTAATAAAAATCTACTAAAAACTAACTAAATCATACTGAAAACATACTAAAAACAATGCCAAAAAGCATATAAATTATCCGCTCATCACTTACCTCAAGATTGATTGTATGGGTTTTGTAGAGCTCTCCGCGGTGAACGCGTGGCCGCAAACGGAGCGGCAATCGGAGCTCTAGATCAAAAGTTATGATGGTTTGAATATCAACCAAGGGAGAGAACTTGAGAGAGTGTTCTTCCTCCCTTTCTCTCTAATTTCAGCTTGTGTGTGTAACAAATGAGGAGAGAGAGTGCTGAAAACTAGGGTTTTGGTTAAGTTATGTTGGGCCAAGGGCCCACTTTGGGTCCAATTGGCCCGGTTTGGCCCGTTCGGTCCAATCTTGGTCCGAATTCTATAAAATTGGTACCAAAATTCTCGTCTCAATCTCCTCTATCACATTTAGCCATAAAAATCACATTTTAGGCTTTCTAGAATAAATTCTCATTTATGGGTTAATTAGCCGTTAATTAACCGGGTTTTACATCTTCAACGTTAGTAAACATTGTAAAATTATCATTTTGTCCATAATAATTTTTGAAATAACATAAAGAACCTTTTCCTATTATCACTACCCACCCACCCACCCATTACTCCACCCCTTCCCACCTAAAACAGAAAAACCAAAATGAAGAAAAGGAACAAAAGAGGGAGAAGAAATAAAAGGAAAGGAAGAAGAGGGAGGTGACGGCAGGGAAGAAGGCGGCCGCCGCCATCGCGTTGTGACTGTAGGACTTGTTGCGATGGGCTTGTCATTCTTCATCTCTCTCTCTGCTAGGGCTTGTCACACTGCTGTCGCTGGTGTTTCCCATCGCCGTCGTCGCCGGGGTTCAACCGCTCCGTCGTTGTTAGGACAACCGTTTACTACTCCCATCATCTTCTCTATGCATCCGTAGGCTTTCCCTTTTCCGTTGCAAGTCTGGGCTTTGGTTCCTCTCCTGTCATGCTATGCTCTGCTGCGCTGCCATTGCTAGAGTTTCAATCGCTCCGTTGTCGCTGGGCAAGGGTTTCGTTGCTCTCCCATCATTGTTGTACACCTGCTCTGTCTCTACTATTGCTGTGCAAGGGTTTCGTTCTTCCTTTTTTATTTTATGTTTTTTTAATTTTTGAAGAACATAAACATCATTTCTTTCTTTCTAATTTTTTTAATTTCTATTGTTGCTGATTTTGGATCTAAAATTACGGTTGATGATTGCTAAATTGTTGTTTAATTTGAAATTTCTGTTAAATTTATTTTGTGAATTTTGCTGTTGCTGAATTGTTGCATAAAATAAAAGTGTTTAGGTGGAAAAAAGGGGTTGGGAGTAGTGGGTGGGTGTAGGGGTGGCAAACAGGCCTAAATCTGTCGCACCGGCCCGTGTAACCTACCAAATAGGTAGGTCAGGCTGGAAATTTGGGACTGCCAAAGAGCAAAAAAATCCGCCTAACCCGCACCGCTTAAACCGCGGGCTTTGGCGGCGATGTGGGCTTTCCCGCTGGGCTTAGTTTTTTTGACAAGGGGCTATTTTTGTAATTTTTTGCCAAAATCTAACTTCCCCCAACCCAACTTACAAGAGTATAAAGATGAAAATTGAGTATTCTGGATTATGTTTATGTTGCTTTCGTGACAATATTTATAATTATGTTTTGAATTATATTTATTTTGTTTTGGAGACAATATTTATAATTATGTTTTGGATGAAAACTTGGTTTATAATTATGTTTATTAGATATTTATAATTACAAAGACTTTAATGTTTTTAAATATAAAAATTTAATTTTTTTATGCCTTTAGAAATTATAAATTTATTAATATAGTTATGAAATTATATATATTATTTAGTAGTTAATAGTAAAAAAAAAATAGGAGCTTTGGCGGGCTAAGCCCGCCAGCCCGCAATTAGGCGGGACGAGGTGGGATTCTAGGACTGCCTCACTAGGCGGGATGGATCAGCCCACCAAAAAGCGGTCTTCTGGCGGGACGGGCCGGGGAGGGGGCGGGCTTCTCCACTTGCCACCCCTAAGTGGGTGGCAGTGATTTAGGATGATGAACTAGTAATAGAGAGAAAGGTGTGATGGTTATGGGACCAGTAGTGATGGTCATGGTGGTAGTGGTAATGGTGATAACGAAAGGGGGAGAGAGAGAGAGAGAGAGAGAGAGAGAGAGAGAGAGAGAGAGAGAGAGAGAGAGAGAGAGAGAGAGAGAGAGAGAGAGAGAGATGCGTAGCCATGGTGATAATGATGCAAAGGTTAGCGGTGAGGGTGGGGAGAGTTTTTTTAATTTTTGTTTAAGGACAAAATTCTCCAAAAAATATTGTTTATGGACAAAAGGATGATTTTATAATGTTTTCTAATATTGAGGATGATTTAAATAATAAAAAAAAGGTCAGGAACGATTTTAATTTTGACCCAAGACGTTAAGGATGAAAAAAGTACTTAACCTTTTTTTAAATAGTATATCATCTTTTGTGAAATGTTCAGTGTGATCAATATTCATGTATTTTCTTTGTTTTGTGCAATTAACTTTGAAATATATAAATGCATTAATCCAAAATTAAATATTCCTTTTATTCACGTGTCTTGCATTAATCAATCATATGATATATATATATATATATATATATATATATATATATATATATATATATATATATATATATATATATGGATATATGCTTGAATTTTTTAACCTACGTCAATTTTTCAGGTGGGGACTTCTTTTCTATCTTTTCTATAGCCAGCAAGATTGCCCCAAGTGTTATTTTTGTCGATGAGATTAGTATCACATTTAAGTGTATTCCTTTTATGTTATTTTTCTCTGTAAACTTTTCTAGTTTAATCTTTTTTTTGTCAAGTCAACATAATGTTAGGAAGACATGAAACTCCTGCCGAACATGAGACTGTGCATAAAAGGAAGAATGAGTTCATGATGAATTGGGATGGTTTGCGAACAAAAGATAAAGAGAGTGTACTTGTTCTCGTTGCTACAAATAGGCCCTTTGATCTTGATGAGGTTGTTATTAAAAGGCTTTCAAGAAGGTAAATATACTATTTTAATATCCTATTCTAAGTGCTAACTTCAGCCATTGGCTCAAATTTTCAATGGCTATGATTCATAGGGAATCTTGGATCATTAAGAACCAAAATATAGTTTGTCCCATTGAAGAAAAGCTCTTGTTATTCTATATAAGATTGTACGGTTTGTGTACTAATCAGTAGTATTTCTTCTTCAAACATACAGATTTATGGTTTTTCCCTTTCTTTCATGCACTCTATTAAGGAGTTACTAAGTTTTGTGAATACTTGTATTGCGCTTGAAAATGGTTTCATCATTGCTATTGTATACATTTTTTGTATGAGAAAGTCCTTTCAATTTTTAGAGGGTTAAATAGCAATCCTTGAAAGTTCATGGTTTATCGCTGGCATGAATTTACATTGATGTTGCTGATTGTCGGAAACCGTGGGTTTCTTTGTGTTTGGAAATGTCATTCCTATGCTAACATGTAACAAACTTGCCTAATATGCAAGTTAGTATCAAATCTAATTTGCTCTTTTGCAGATAGAATATGGTAATAAAACCAACAGTTGTATTAAGGGCTATACTTGTTAGAGGGGTGCAACATCTGCTAAAATAGCCGGTGCAATGAAGGACGCAGGTGGTGTAAAAATAGGTGCAGTTGCGGCTGCAATGACAGCAGCAGCACCGCAGCTGTGGCACGATCAAAACAAGAACAAAAGATGATCCTCAACAGTCTCCAAAATACTGTATCTTTATTTGTTTTTGGATTTCATTATGTAGATTAGTTGAATCTTCCCCGAGTTTTATGAGAACAAAGAGAGCCATTTGCGGATTGTGATATTGACATATGGTGAATATAATAACCATTTCAAATGTTCTGTTAGATATGGAATCATGAAGTCTTAGATGAAGTTGTACACTCAACTTAATAGTGTTTAGATGTTGTAAATTTTACTTTGCAAAGTGATGACTTTGTAGTGAATTTGTTTTCTTTTCTTTTTATTTTTTTCAATTTTTCTGTGCTAGCTTATGTTTGTATTTTTATATAAAGTTTATTTTAATAACATAATTTAGTTTTTTCATAATGATTAGTTATTTAATGTTGATTATGCTGGCTTCCATAATGTTGAAAGCAATATGGAGTGGCCTAGTGAAAGGTTTATGTAGCTATTGGCACGCTTTATAAGCGCAGTCATATCTTCTTGTAGTCATCAACAACCACGTTTACTAATCTTTCCCTATCGGCACTCTTTTGAAGCTTACCCAAAACCAACCTTCTGGGCACGCTTCAAAATCGTGGCTATATGTACATTTTTCGGTACGCTTTTAAAGCGTAGCTATAGGATTACACATACGGCCACGTTTTTAAGTGTGGCAATAGATGAAAATGTGGCAAAAAAGAAAGGGTGCTGATAGATTGACAAAAGCGTGGTGATAGAGCAATTGCTACACTCGCAAATGTGACCTTTTCAAAAGCATGTTGATAGCTCAAAAAGCGTAGCAAAAAGCTATTAGCACGCTATTTTGTACTTTTCAGCACGCTTTAAAAGCTATCATGTAAAATCGAACGGTCTCCGAAGGTTTCTGATCCTAGAGATTGTGCACGCAGCTTTCGAGGCGTCGCGTCAGTTGACGTGAGGGGTTCATTAATTACTCCTGCGTGCGATTTTACCTGATTGCCCCTTGGCTTTTTGTATTCATGCAATAACGCTCTTCGTAAATGCCTTCATTTAAAAGATGTTTTAGTTATAAAGGTAACTTCGTTTTCTAAACTCCTCCCCATCATTTTCATACAAATTTCTGCCCATTTTCCTTTGATTTTTCATTGTGGGAGTTGCTTCGACCACTTCTGGGATTTGCTTGGAGGCACTATATATCCCGTACTTTATTACTGTTTATTTTCCAGCTACTGCCCATCAAGTAAGGCTTTTCTTCCTCTTTATTTTACTTTGCATCTCTATTTATTTTGTTATAGGAATATAGTGGGTGACATAGCTCCACCGCGAAGGTGGTTTCAAGAAGCTTTAGAGGGGTGCCACAACCTCTTTGTTTAGAGTCTATAGTAGCTTCTCCTTTAATTTTTCTGGTTATGGGACGTTAATCTATAGGTCGTAGGCTTATAATGGTAATGGTGTCCCAAATTTGTAGGTATGTTACGAACCTCAACAACGGCTCGTGCTTCCAGTTAAGGGGTTCATTGGAGGTATTTCTGGTGTAATATTGATGTAGTAGGGACCTCTTTTCACCTTGGTGAAAAAGATCTACAGGAATTACGGATGCAAGTGCGATTTGCGGCGGGGACACCGCAAAGGGTCAGTACGAACTCTCACTTCCCAATCCTCAGGAGCGCGCATGTTATGTGAATATGGAGGCATGTCGGTTCCCGACTTAATGTGGGTTTATAAACCCATGTTCAATGTTGTATAGGTTCATTTTTCCTTTTCTAATTTCGTCATCAAGCTCTTGAAACGGTATACCACCGCCCCCTCTCAGCTGCATTTTAATAGACGGACAACTATTATGTGTTTCGATCTTGTGTGTGAATACCTCAAAATTTTGGATGTAGTAAAAGTTTTTTTGTATTTCTTCCTCCTCACCATGCCACTTCAGGAAGACAAACATAAAAAAGGGTACATGTCTTTTCGGACGGTTCAAAATCGGAAGATAATCGACTTGTTTAAAGAGATATTTTAATATTTAAAAATTAATATTTATGGGAGTATTTTAGTCTTAGAATTAACTTAAAGAATATTTTAGTTTTAATCATTTTAAAAATTGAATTTTTAATTTATAATACAATTGAAAGCTACTATAAATATTTTAATAATCTTTTAAAATAAAATAACCAAACGGATTTATTTTTACAAAATGAAATGAAAGAGTTTTTTACGAATAAATTAAAAAGAAATTTTAATTTTTTTGTAAACTTAAAAAAATGTTAATTTAGTAATTTCATAAGTAATGACAAGAAATTTTAGTATAAATTGTATGTAACATATATTTTAGAGAACAGATAAAAAATAAAAAATTATGCATGATCCACATGTTTTAATACTTGTTTAATTATATAATTATATTAAGGTTTAATTACTCTGTAGGTCCCTATAGTTTCACCAAATTTTTAATTAGGTCTCTATACTTTTTTTTTCTTTTCAATTGGGTCCTTATACGTGAATTTTTTTTTTCAATTAAGTCCCTGTTAACATTTAACGTTAAAAAAATGTTAGTGAGTTGTGAAATGACTTATTTACCCCTTTCTTCTCCCTATAAACAGAACTGTGTCTGAGTTATTTGAGGTTTCTCTTCTTCTCCATTTTTCAATTTCAATTTTCATCTTCCCAAATTTATAGCTCAAAGTCAAGGAACCTCATTCATTCTCTCTTCGAAAAGCTGTGTTTCTAGGAGCTCCAACCCGAAGGAAAGATGACACCTGTGTTTCTGTGGAGAGGTAGTAACCATCTGCCATTCCTCAACCGTTTCTGACCATGGTAGAAGGTATGTTACTTGTGGGAATTGATAAACGAAATTTAGCATGTCGATTAGAATTCAATGATGAATATGATCGTGAGTATAGTCTAATCGACACTTAAACTTCGCACCAAACAATCCTATAATCTATAACCAAGAGTACTAGTCTCCCGAGTTGTCCTCCCTTGGAATTGCTAGAGTGTGCATCTTATTGATTATGAAGCCTTGTTATGATTCTTTGAAGGTTTTAGCAAAATAGAAAACAAACAATCAATCCTTAAAAGACTTGGCTTAAGGTTGGCATTAGAAATTCTATCCTTATAGTTCCTTCAATGATGACAACAATTAGGCCTTGCTTCATTTAGTTAACCCCTAGGCATAGAGGAAAGTCAAATGAGAGTAATCAACTTGAGTCACAAATCCTAGCTTTACCTTATGGAAATCTAGCTTTAGTGTACTCCAAGTCAATTATCAATCCCTAATTCCAAATCAACAATTGACACAACTATTCAACTTCTTCTAATGGCCCAAACCCTATGCCAAGTAAGAAACTTTTACTCCATAACTAGTGTTGGCATTTCATCAAACATTTGGTGAGCAAGAGTGAAAGCCATGGTAAAATTGAGAAGAAAGTAGAATTAAAAGTATTTCAACACAAGGACTAACAACAATTAACAAAGAACAACAATGGAAATGAGATTCTAAAGGAATTCATTAAATCTAAAACTATAAAATTGAATCCAAGATCTATGAGAATTGAGCAATTACAAACACTACTTGAGATTGGAGAAGAAGATCTATGACATGAACAAAATGAATTGAGAAGTGTAATGGATCTCACCAAAGAGTGAATGAAAATTCAGAAATTGGATGAAGATGAACCCTAATGAGAGCTTTGAATCTCTCTCCTTCTCCACAAGTGTAACTAACTATCTTCCAAAATATCTAGAATCTAGAAAAAATGAGCTAAAAGTCCTTAACCCTTGTTCCCTTGGTCTTCTTAAGCTTTTCCCGCCAGGGTACTTCCCTAAAATGGGATTCCCAACTGCCTCCACGCCCAAGTCACGTGGCTCTTAAAAAATCACATTCGAACATCGGCGCGCACGCGCAATGTACGCGTGCGCGCCCACGGGGCATCTTGTAATGTGCGCGGAGGCGTAATGTACGCGTGCGCGCCCACGAAGATCATGGCCTAGCTGCTACGCAAGCCGGCTCGTGGCTTGGCTCTTGGCTTCGACTTCTAACTGCTCAATCCACGCGGACGCGTCAAGTGCGCGCACGCGCCCATGCTGAGATTTCCAAAGTTCAATTCTCATGCTCCCTTCTTTTGCACCCGTCCTCCTTCTCTCTTCCGGTCCATCCCTGCCCTATATTCTGAAACCACTTAACACACGGGTCACGGCATCGAATGACACCAAGAGAAGATTAGAAATGTATCTAATTCAGTGCAAAATAAGCATGTTTTCATCCATGAGGCAAAATTAGGAAAGGAACACAAAGTCTTGTATTTTCATCTAGAAAGCGTGCGGAATTATTGATAAAACCCCTGAAATCAACACAAGATAAACCCTCAAAATGGGGTATATCAACCTCCCCACACTTAGATTCTAGCATGTCCTCATGCGTAGAGAAATGCAAAAGAAACACAAAAGACTAAGGGATCATAAAGGTATAAGACTCATGAAGTGCAACCTACTTATATGAATGCAACTATGACTAGCGCTATTATCTACTTGGTTAGGAACAAATCGACCTTCCTAAGATATATGCAAGCATATAAGGTCCGATGGTGGTCAATATATAGGACTTACCAATTTTAAGCGTCAAATGCAATATATGCAACTTTGCATGAGGAACGCTCGTGAGAGCCGGGAATCAAGGAATGGGTTCGAGAACCCTCACTGGAAGTGTTTGCACTCTAGTCGCTCGGTGTTTGGGGTTTGTTCACTCAATCCTCCCCTAATCATGTTTTCCAGGATTTGTTTTTCATCTAACAATCAACAATTATTCAATGTATCCATACAATTATCATGAGGTCTTTTCTTTAGGTTGTAATGGGGCTAGGGTTAAGGTAGGATGCATATTTGGTCAAGTGAGCTTGAAGTTTGAATCTTTGATAGGCTTAGACTTCCCTCCTAACCTATGACATCCTATACAATTAAGTTCTGACCTAACTACCCATTCCTTCACTTTTTCACACACTCATGCATTTTCTTTTCATTTCACGACATTTATGCATTGATTCCTATTGAGCTTCACTTTGGGGCAATTTGTCCCATTTATTGCTCTTCTTTTTTTTTCTTTTCTTTTTCTATATACCCCTTTTTTTTTCTTTTCTTTTCCTTTCCTTTTCTTTTTCGCTTTTATTTCTTCTTCTTGTCATATTTTTTTTCTATTCCTTCCAAACTATACACAAGAATATCAATGCATGCGGTCTATACATCTAATCAATACATGAGTATGTATCAATTCCCCAATATAAAAATACAAAACACAAACACCCTTTTATCCCAACCAATGTCCCAAAGTTTTCCCACTTTTGGATGACACTCACACTCACTATCCTAAGCCAATCAAGGATCCAAATAAAGGACATTCATTGTGTTCCGCTTTAAGGCTTGTAATGTGCTAAAATAAGAATAAGTGGGTTAAGCGTAGGCTCAAAGTTGGCTAACAAAGGAAGATAAAAGGTAGGGCCATTTGGGTAAGTGAGCTAATGAAATGATGGCCTCAATCATATAAATGCATGAATACACAAAATAATGGATATAAAGAATCAAACAAATCAAGGATCACACTCATAGAGAGAAAACAATTGCACACAAGAAGGACAGTAGGTGACTATAAGATGTAGCCACAAAACAAGGCTCAAAGCTCACTAGCTTCTGTTCTTAACTCAAAATCCTTGTTCCAAAATATAATTCTTCATGCAAATTTGGCATCAAAATGTTTAAAATTGGCGATGCCACGGTTGCCCCAAAGGATTGGTTTCCTAAGAAAGAGTTTCATTACTCCAACCAAGTAAACTTATCATGCAAATGGTGTCAAATAAGACCTAATCATGCAACCTATCCTAATTACAAAGGAGTTCAGAGAACAAGAATTTATTCGGGTGTTACCTACGGAGATCGGTCGGCCGACCTCCCCACACTTAAAACTTAGCACGGTCCTCCGTGCTATAGGTTAGGCGCAATGGGTGGTCGAGTCCTGGGTGTCCCTCATCTCCAATGTCATCGCTAGCTCCGCTTGAAGTTGAGGTGGATGTGGAGATATCTGGTTCCTCCATAGGTGGGGTTACTACGCTTAGAAGTTTCTTCACGTGAGCATATCGGCGTTGGTTACGCCTCTCGTAACGGTCCAACTTCTTGTGCAGGTCTTCAAGGCGTTGGGTGGATGATTTTTGTGGTGTGGATGATGTGGTAGTGTTGCGAGTTGGTGTGGGTAGTCCAATGTCCTTGGTGAATTCCGGAGGCTTGAGGCACCTCTTGGTCGGAATAACATCGCCCTCGACCGGAATTGAGGTTCTCCTATCCTTAGCCTCTCGGTGGATGCCGGCCATTGCAACTAATTCGGTCACCATAGCAGAGAATGGTAGATTTCCCTTGGCATGAATGCGCCCCATGGATTGGCGAATGGCATGCGAAATGTCGACCGATTTTTCGGTTAAGATGCACCATATCAATAATGCAAGCTCGGCGGTAATGGATGACCCATGGGTGCTCGGGAGCACGTAGTGAGCTAGAATTTGGGCCTATGCCGTGGCTTCTTGAGTGAGGTAGCGGGCATCTAAACCCTTTGGTCTTTGCTTTATGGTCCCCCGAATCCAATATGCGTCGGGTAAAGCAATTACGCGGAGGATTGCGCTCCAATCGAACGCACGGTCATCGCATGCAGTCAGGACTTCTTGGTAGGCATCATATCCATCCGTCAACGGCCCAATCCCAAGGACTTCTCGGATGGTTTCCACTGTGACTGACACTTGCTTCCGGCGCACAAATATTGATGTGAGAAGGGGTGAGTGGTAGTTGGAGTAGAATTCCACCACCCATGAGAGATTGGCCTCCTTTGGTTGCCTCAAGAGGAACCTCCATTGCCTCCGGTCAATGTGTGGCATCACTATCGGAGTGAGGTGAGCCGGTAGGACTAGAAGAGGCTTTGGGTGATAATTCCTTTCAATCATTCTTGAGTAAACAAGTTCGCAGTAGCGGTTAGGGAACTTATTTGAATCCTTTGGAGGGTTGTCCTTCTCTAGAACATCAACGGGGCCCTTAGCCTTCTTCAGGAGTGGCTTGGCCGTTAGTTCTTGGGGCGCTCTATTGGAAGCGGGCTTCTTCGGGGCTTTCCCTTTGTTCCTTTTGATTACCATCCTGTGATAGCAAAGAAAGGGGATAACATCAAACCCAAAGAAGCGTAATTGAATGCGATTATGCAAATGAAGAGTTGTGCCATAAGAATATGGGTATCATTGTTACATGACAGCTGCAACATGTAACTCAGATAACATGTGATGAGCAAGGCAAATCATTTGCATGTGGTGCAAGGGTAGTTTAAGCATGCAAGTAAGAAGCATGAGAGGCATACACCCTCAAATACCAAAGTGGGAGTCAATTTATGAAAAGGTGAGTGGATGGATTGGAGAATGTGGGGATGCACCCAAAAGTGGTTAGTTAAGAGGCAATTAGTCAAAATGAGCTCAAAACTCAAGTATGCCTTTTCTCAAACACTTGGCGTGCATCCTTTTTGTAGTATGTAATTAGATGCAGGTGAAAGCAATGTAACAATCCACAATCCGTTATTAATGATTACAGTGCACAGTGGGTGTAAGAAAATCAAGCAACACATCTCATCTATCAATGCAAGAGAATGTAGGACCCAAATACCTATGAAGAGTTAAATGGAAAAAAACGAAAACACCCCAAAGAAGTAGCTAAAAAGATTTAGGGGAAAAGAAGCGGACTACTTAAAACAAATTGAAATTGAAGATTAAGAATCAAAAAGAGAGAAGTAGAGCAAGAGGGGAGCCTAGTAAAGTACCTTGAGAGAGATGGAAATGGGTATGGGAGAGGGGGTTGTAAAGTGGAATGATGGAGGATGGAGGGGCAATGTAGGGGCCACCGGCGGTAGGTGGTCGGAGGTGGTTGGAAGGAAGGAGAAAGGGTAAGAGGGGGAGGGGTAGTAGAGGGGGTGAGAAGAAGAAAAGGGGAAGAAGAATGAAGGGGGCAAGTGTGCTCCCTATTAAATTGGCGTCGATCACCCACGCGTGCGCGCATGGTGCGCGCTCGCGCAAAGAAGCGAGGTGGATTGGGGGCGCGCGCGCGCACGCGCCCATGCGCTTGTGCCGGTAGCACAAGGGTGGCTTAGAGTTGGCACAACTCTCTGGATGAAGTACCAGAAGTTGGCTGCAGGGCTATTGGCGCGCGCGCACGGTGCGCGTGCGCGGCAATGTGGTTATGCCCCAGGTATGAGATGGGCCTGGGGTGGGCCTAACTCTCTGTGAAGTGGCCTAGAGGAGGGTACAGGACGAGGGACGCGTGCGCGGCCAAGGCACGCGCGCGCACATCGTGTTGCGAGCATATGGACGCGTGCGCGTCAGGTGCGCGCACGCGGCAGAGGTGGTGGGCTGGTGGCTTAGTGCAGGCCTGAGAGTGGCCTAACTCTCTGGAATATGTGCCAGGAGTGCACAAGGGTAATCGGCACGCGCGCGCACGGTGCGCTAGCGCGTCGATCTGCAGATTTGTGAAAGCGTGCGTACGCGCCATGTGCGTGCACGCGTGATTGGCCTGTGCCTCAAGCATGGGGCTGGCGTAGGGTGGGCTCAACTCTCTGGAAAATGTATGGAGGGTCGCTTTTGTCAATCCATGCGTCCACGCACGGTGCACGTCCGCGCGGATGGTTGACAAATGCTTCAAAGATGCGCGCGCGCCAGGTGCGCGCACGCGCATAAGGGTGCCTTTTCCAAAGTTTGCATGGTTTCGCACCACTTATAGCATTCCAACCCTCTAAGCAGCCACCTAAGCACTATAGAAGGATGTTACTTGATACTACCAAATGAACTCAACAATGAAGCAAAATTAGAATTGAAATCTAACTACAACTACTTCTGTTACCTAGGTACGAATCATGAAGTCAAGTGTTAAGCAAGTGTCAATCAAGGAATGATGCAATGATTATGTACAAAGGAAGATCTTACCATGGTGGGGTGTCTCCCACTTAGCACTTTTGTTTACCATCCTTAAGTTGGACTTCCACTAGCTCAAAGTTCTTGTTCAAGAGAGGCATCTCTCAAGAGGAATACTTCAAATTCCTTGGAGTTCTTTCTTTGCTCACCATGGTACAATTTGAGATGGTGCCCATTTACCTTGAAAATGTCCGGACTTGATGGGTGGCACAAGTGGTAGACCCCATAAGGTTCTACTTTCTCCACTTGGTAGGGTCCATCCCACCTTGATCTAAGTTTTCCGGGTAGTAATCTCAACCTTGAGTTGTAAAGAAGGACTAGGTCACCGGGTCGGAATTCCCTTCTCCTAATGTTCTTGTCATGGATGGCTTTCATCTTTTCCTTGTAAAGTCTAGAGTTGTCATAAGCTTCTAATCTTAAGCATTCCAATTCCGCTAATTGAAGCTTTCTCTCTACTCCGGTTCCACCCAAGCTCATATTACATTCCTTTATAGCCCAATAAGCTTTGTGTTCGATTTCTACCAGTAAGTGGCATGCTTTACCATATACAAGCCTAAAGGGGCTCATGCCAATGGGTGTTTTGTAAGCCGTTCGATATGCCCATAGTGCATCGGAGAGTTTAGCGCTCCAATCCTTCCGATTCGGCTTCACAATCCTTTCCAACACATGTTTGATTTCCCGGTTGGAACCCTCAGCTTGGCCGTTTGTCTGAGGGTGGTAGGCCGTGGCGACTTTGTGTATGATGCCATACTTTCTCATGAGGCCGTCCATTTTTTTGTTACAAAAGTGGGATCCTTGGTCACTTATGATTGCTCTTGGGGAGCCAAAGCGACAAATGATATTGTTCCTCACAAAAGAATAAACAACATGAGCATCATCCGTTCGGGTGGGGATTGCCTCCACCCATTTTGACACATAATTGATGGCTAATAAGATGTAGAGAAAGCCATTGGAATTTGAAAAAGAGGTTAGTAATTTTCGAAAATCAAAGACAAAATATAATTAAAATTAAAATTTAAAACAAAAAGAATTTTTGAAAAAGAGAGGGAGGTATTTTCGAAAATTAGAGAGGGAAGGGTAGTTAGGTGGTTTTGAAAAAGATAAGAAACAAACAAAAAGTTAGTTAGTTGATTGAAAAAGATTTGAAATCAAATTTTGAAAAAGATAAGAAGATAAGAAATTAGATAAGATATTTTGAAATCAAATTTTGAAAAAGATAAAATTTTTGAAAAAGATAAGATAAAAGATAAAAAGATAAGATAAAAGATAAAAAGATAGATTTTGAAAAAGGATATTTTGAAAAAGATTTAATTTTAAAATTGACTTAACTAACAAGAAATTACAAGATAAGATTCTAGAACTTAAAGATTGAACCTTTCTTAACAAGAAAGTAACAAACTTCAAATTTTTGAACCAATCACATTGATTGTTAGCTAATTTTCGAAAATTTGATATAAAGATAAGAAAAAGATTTTTGAAAACATTTTGAAAAATAATTTTGAAATTTTCGAAAATTATGTCAAAAATGAAAAAGATATGATTTTTGAAAAAGATTTTGAAAAGATAAGATTTTTAAAATTGAAATTTTGACTTGACTTGTAAGAAACAACTAATTTTGAAAATTTTTGACCAAGTCAACCCAAAATTTCGAAATTTTGGAGAAAATAAGGAAAAGATATTTTTTTTGATTTTTTTGAATTTTTTAATTATGAGAAAGAAAAACAACAAAAATATTTGATGCATGAAATTTTTAGATCAAAACAATGAATGCATGCAAGAATGCTATGAATGTCAAGATGAACACCAAGAACACTTTGAAGATCATGATGAACATCAAGAACATAATTTTGAAAAATTTTTAATGCAAAGAAAACATGCAAGACACCAAACTTAAAAATTTTTAATGCATGGAAAACATGAATGCAAAAGTGCACAAGAAAAACAAGGAAAGACACAAAATAAGAAATCATCAAGATCAAATAAGAAGACTTGTCAAGAACAACTTGAAGATCATGAAGAACACTATGAATGCATGAGATTTTCGAAAAATGCAAGAAAAATTTTTAAAAGCATGCAATTGACACCAAACTTAAAAATTAACACAAGACTCAAACAAGAAACACAAAATATTTTTTATTTTTATGATTTTCTAATTTTTTGTATTTTTATTAATTTTTTTCGAAAATATAGTTTGAAAAAAAAAAACGAAAAATAAAAGAAAAATTTTGAAAAAGATTTTTGAAAAGAAAATTACCTAATCTGAGCAACAAGATGAACCGTCAGTTGTCCATACTCGAACAATCCCCGGCAACGGCGCCAAAAACTTGGTGGACGAAATTGTGATCACTGTTCTTTAAGTTGTATGAAATCATTATTGTGGCACCAGTTGTTATCACAACTCCGTTCAACTAACCAGCAAGTGTACTGGGTCGTCCAAGTAATAAACCTTACGTGAGTAAGGGTCGATCCCACAGAGATTGTTGGTATGAAGCAAGCTATGGTCACCTTGCAAATCTCAGTTAGGCAGATTAAAATAGTTTATGGGTTTTCGAAAATAGAAATAAGAGAATAGATTATAAAAAGGATAGAAGACTTATGCAGATTCATTGGTGGGAATTTCAGATAAGCGAATGGAGATGCTGCATGGCTCAAGGACGCCTGCTCTCCTACTGCTTCTACTCAATCCTTCTTACTCCTTTCCATGGCAAGCTTTGTATAGGGGTTCACCATCAGCTGTGGCTACTTTCAATCCTCTCGGGAAAATGATCCTATGCGGCTGTCACTCGCACGGCTAATCGTCTGGAGGCATCACCCATGGTTGATGGCTACATCCCATCCTCGCAGTGAAAACTAATGCTCACGCACTCTGTCACAGTACGGCTAATCACTGGTTGGTTCCCGCTCCTACTGGAATAGAATCCCTTGATTCTTTTGCGTCTGTCACTAACGCCCAGCACTTGCAAGTTTGAAGCACATCACAGTCATTCATTACCGGAATCCTACTCGGAATACCACAGACAAGGTGAGACTTTCCAGATTCCCAGGATCCTACTCGGAATACCACAGACAAGGTGAGACTTTCCGGATCCTCATAAATGCCGCCATCTATCTAGCTTATACCACGAAGATTCTGTTGGGGAATCTCAGAGATACGCATTCAAGCTCTGTTGCATGTAGAACGGAAGTGGTTGTCAATCACGTGCGTTCATAAGTGAGAATGATAATGAGGGTTACTTATCATCACATTCATCATGTTCTTGGGTACGAATGAATATCTTGGAATAAGAATAAGAGAGATTTGAATAAAAGATAATAGAATTGCATTAATACTTGAGGTACAGCAGAGCTCCACACCCTTAATCTATGGTGTGCAGAAACTCCACCGTTGAAAATACATAAGTAAAAGAGGTTCAGGCATGGCCGAATGGCCAGCCCCCCTAACGTGATCAATGATCTTCTAAGATGAAGAATAAAACAAAACTGAGACCAAAGATGTCTAATACAATAGATAAATGTCCTATATATACTAGACTAGCTACTAGGGTTTACATGAGTAAGTAATTGATGCATAAATTCACTTCCGGGGCCCACTTGGTGTATGCTTGGGCTGAGCTTGATCAATCCACGAGCTGAGGCTTCTCTTGGAGTTGAACTCCGAGTTATGACGTGTTTTGGGCGTTCAACTCCGGATCATGACGTTTTTCTGGCGTTTAACTCCAGACAGCAGCATGAACTTGGCGTTCAACGCCAAGTTACGTCGTCATTCTTCGAATAAAGTATGGACTATTATATATTGCTGGAGAGCTCTGGATGTCTACTTTCCAACGCCGTTGAGAGCGCGCCAATTGGAGTTCTGTAGCTCCATAAAATCCATTTCGAGTGCAGGGAGGTCAGATTCCAAAAGCATCAGCAGTCCTTTTGTCAGCCTTCTTCAGAGTTTTGCTCAAATCCCTCAATTTCAGTCAGAATTTACCTGAAATCACAGAAAAACACACAAACTCATAGTAAAGTCCAGAAATGTGAATTTAACATAAAAACTAATGAAAACATCCCTAAAATAAAGTAGCTCAAACTTACTAAAAACTATATAAAAACAATGCCAAAAAGCGTATAAATTATCCGCTCATCACAACACCAAACTTAAATTGTTGCTTGTCCCCAAGCAACTGAAAATCAAATAGGATAAAAAGAAGAGAATATACTATAAATTTCAGAATATCAATGAATATTAATTTAATTAGATGAGCGGGACTTGTAGCTTTTTGCTTCTGAACAGTTTTGGCATCTCACTTTTTCCTTTGAAGTTTAGAGTGATTGGCTTCTCTAGGAACTTAGAATTTCGGATAGTGTTATTGATTTTCCTAGTTAAGCATGTTGATTTTTGAACACAGCTACTTATGAGTCTTGGCCTTGGCCCTAAGCATTTTGTTTTCCAGTATTACCACCGGATACATAAATGCCACAGACACATAACTGGGTGAACCTTTTCAGATTGTGACTCAGCTTTGCTAGAGTCCCCAATTAGTGGTGTCCAGAGCTCTTAAGCACACTCTTTTGCTTTGGATCACGACTTTAACCACTCAGTCTCAAGCTTTTCACTTGGACCTTCATGACACAAGCACATGGTTAGGGACAGCTTGATTTAGCCGCTTAGGCCTGGATTTAATTTCCTTGGGCCCTCCTATCCATTGATGCTCAAAGCCTTGGATCCTTTTTACCCTTGCCTTTTGGTTTTAAGGGCTATTGGCTTTTTCTACTGCTCCTTCTCTCTCTTTTTTTTTTGTATTTTTTTTTCGCCATTTTTTTCAAGCTTTTTCACTGCTTTTTCTTGCTTCAAGAATCAATTTCATGATTTTTCAGATCATCAATAACATTTCTCTTTGTTCATCATTCTTTCAAGAGCCAACAATTTTAACACTCATAAACAACAAGATCAAAAATATGCACTGTTCAAGCATTCATTCAGAAAACAAAAAGTATTGCCACCACATCAATATAATTAAATTAAATTCAGTGATAATTTCGAAATTCATGTACTTCTTGTTCTTTTGAATTAAAACATTTTTCATTTAAGAGAGGTGAAGGATTAATGGATTTTATTCATAGCTTTAAGGCATGGTTACATACTAATGATCATGAAGTAAAGACACAAAACATAGATAAACATAACATTAAAAACCGAAAACATAAAGAAACAAAGAACAAGGAATGAATCCACCTTTAGTGGCGTCTTCTTCTTGAAGGTCCAATGATGTTCTTAAGCTCTTCTATGTCCCTTCCTTGCCTTTGTTGCTCCTCCCTCATTGCTCTTTGATCTTCTCTTATTTCTTGGAGAATGATGGAGTGCTCATGATGTTCCACCCTTAATTGTTCCACATTATGGCTCAAATCTTCTAAAGAGGTATTGAGTTGCTCCCAATAGTTGTTGGGAGGAAAGTGCATTCCTTGAGGCATTTGTTGATGATGAACTTCCTCATGTTCTTCTTGGGGGCCGTGAGGAACTTCTCTTGTTTGCTCCATCCTTTTCTTGGTGATGGGCTTGTCTTCTTCAATGGAGACATCTCCATCTATGATAACTCCAGCTGAGTAACATAGATGGCAAATAAGGTGGGGGAAGGCTAGCCGTGCCATAGGTGAGGACTTGTCGGCTATTTTGTAGAGTTCATTGGATATGACTTCATGAACTTCCACTTCCTCTCCAATCATGATGCTGTGAATCATGATGGCCCGATCCACAGTAACTTCAGATCGGTTGCTTGTAGGGATGATGGATCTTTGGATGAACTCCAACCATTCTCTAGCCACAGGCTTGAGATCCAGTCTTCTTAGTTGGACTGGCTTGCCTTTGGAGTCTATTCTCCACTGAGCTCCTTCCACACATATGTCCATTAGGACTTGGTCCAACCTTTGATTAAAGTTGACCCTTCTTGTGTAGGGGCGTTCATCACCTTGCATCATAGGTAAGTGAAACGCCAACCTCACATTTTCCGGACTAAAATCTAAGTATTTCCCCCGAACCATTGTGAGATAGTTCTTTGGATTCGGGTTCATACTTTGATCATGGTTCCTAGTGATCCATGCATTGGCATAGAACTCTTGAACCATCAATATTCCGACTTGTTGCATGGGGTTGGTTATGACTTCCCAACCTCTTCTTTGGATTTCATGTCGGATTTCCGGATACTCATTCTTTTTGAGTTTGAAAGGGACCTCGGGGATCACCTTCTTCTTTGCCACAACATCATAGAAGTGGTCTTGATGGCTTTTGGAGATGAATCTCTCCTTCTCCCATGACTCAGAGGTGGAAGCTTTTGCCTTCCCCTTTCCTTTTCTTGAGGATACTCCGGCCTTAGGTGCCATTAATGGTAATGGAAAAACAAAAAAGCTTATGCTTTTACCACACCAAACTTTAAAATTTTGCTCGTCCTCGAGCAAGAAAAGAGAAGAAGAGTAGAAGAAGAAGAAGAGAATATAGGAGAGAGGGGGAGAAGGAGGTTCGGCTATTTGAGAGAAGAAGGGGTTTGTGTTGTGTGAAAAGGAAGAAGAATGGAAGGGTATTTATAGGGAGAGGGGAGGGTATAGGTTCGGCCAATTTGGGTGGGAATGGGTGGGAAAATGAATTTGAATTTTATGAAGGTAGGTGGGGTTTATGGGGAAGAGGAGGTTGATGTGAATGGTGAATGGGGTAATTGGGAAGAGGAATTGAGGTGATTGATGAAGAAGATTGGGAATTGTGACATGGGGAATTCAAATCACAAAAATAGGATTAGAAGGTAAGGTGGGAATATGGTAGGTGGGGATCCTGTGGGGTCCACAGATCCTGAGGTGAAAAGAAATACCATTCCTTCACCATATAGGCATGTAAAATGCCTTCGTGCATCATTCTGGCATTCAAATGCCCATTGGTGCACGTTCTGGGCGTTCAACGCCCATGTAATGCATGTTTCTGGCGTTGAACGCCAGTTTCATGCTTGTTTCTGGCGTTCAGCGCCAGTTTGTCCTCTGTGTGCACATTCCTGGCGTTAAACGCCAGGTTGTTGCTTGTTTCTGGCGTTCAGCGCCAGAATGGTGCTCTGTTCTGGCGTTGAACGCCAGTCTGCGCTGCCTCCAGGGTGAACAATTTTTTTCTTCTGTTTTTGACTCTGTTTTTAATTTTTTTGATTTTTTCGTGACTCCTCATGATCATGTACCTAATTAAACATAAAAATAACAAAGAAACAAAATAAAATAAAATTAGATAAATAAAATTGGGTTGCCTCCCAACAAGCGCTTCTTTAATGTCAATAGCTTGACAGTGGCTCTCATGGAGCCACAAGGTGATCAGGTCAATGTTAGTGTGGTCCCAACACCAAACTTAGAGTTTGGATGTGGGATCTTAACACCAAACTTAGAGTTTGGTTGTGGCCTCACAACACCAAACTTAGAGTTTGACTGTGTGGGATCTTCTTGACTCTGAACTGAGAGAAGCTCTTCATGCTTACTCTCTTTTATCACAGAAGGATGGCCATGTGCCTTAAACACAAGGTAGTCCCCATTCAATTGAAGGACTAACTCACCTCTATTGACATCTATCACAGCTCCTGCTGTGGCTAGGAAAGGTCTTCCTAGGATGATGCATTCATCATCTTCCTTCCTAGTGTCTAGGATTATGAAATCAGCAGGGATGTAAAGGCCTTCAACCTTTACTAGCACGTCCTCTACTATTCCATAAGCTTGTCTCATGGACTTGTCTACCAATTGTAATGAGAACAAGGCAGGTTGTACCTCAATGATCCCCAGCTTCTCCATTACAGAGAGTGGCATCAGATTTATCCTTGATCCCAGATCACATAGAGATTTTTCAAAGCTCATGGTGCCAATGGTACAAGGTATTAAGAACTTGCCAGGATCTTGTTTCTTTTGAGGTAGAGTTCTCTGAATCCAAGTATCTAGTTCACTAATGAGCAAGGGAGGTTCACTTTCCCAAGTCTCATTACCAAACAACTTGGCATTCAGCTTCATGATAGCTCCTAGATATTGAGCAACTTGCTCTCCAGTCACATCTTCATCCTCTTCAGAGGAAGAATAGTCTTCAGAGCTCATGAATGGCAGAAGGAGATTTAAGGGAATCTCAATGGTCTCCAGATGAGCCTCAGATTCCTCTGGTTCCTTAATAGGAAACTCCTTCTTGCTTGAAGGACGTCCCAGGAGGTCTTCCTCACTAGGATTTTCGTCCTCCTCCTCCCTAGTGCATTCGGCCACTTTGATTAAATCAATGGCCTTGCACTCTCCTTTTGGATTTTCTTCTGTATTGCTTGGGAGAGTACTGGGAGGAGTTTCAATAACTTTCTTACTCAGCTGGCCCACTTGTGCTTCCAAATTTCTAATGGAAGATCTGGTTTCATTCATGAATCTGAAAGTGGCCTTTGACAGATCAGAGACTATATTGGCTAAATTAGAAGTGTTTTGTTCATAATTCTCTGTCTGTTGCTGAGAAGATGATGGATATGGCTTGCTATTGCCCAGCCTATTGCGTCCACCATTGTTAAAGCCTTGTTGAGGCTTTTGTTGATCCTTCCAGGAGAAATTTGGATGATTTCTCCATGATGGGTTATAAGTGTTTCCATAAGGTTCACCCATGTAATTAACCTCTGCCATGGCAGGATTCTCAGGATCATAAGCTTCTTCAGAAGCTGCCTCTCTAGTACTGTTGGATGCATGTTGCAATCCATTCAGATTTTGAGAGATTATGTTGACCTGTTGAGTCAACATCTTGTTCTGAGCCAATATGGCATTCAGAGCATCAATTTCAAGAACTCCTTTCTTCTGAGGTATCCCACTATTCACGGAATTCCTCTCAGAGGTATACATGAACTGGTTGTTTGCAACCATGTCAATGAGTTCTTGAGCCTCTTCAGGCGTTTTCTTCAGGTGAATAGATCCACCTGCAGAATGGTCCAATGACATTTTCGAAAATTCAGAGAGACCATAATAGAATATATCTAATAGGGTCCATTCTGAAAACATGTCAGATGGACATCTTTTGGTCAGCTGCTTGTATCTTTCCCAAGCTTCATAGAGGGATTCACCCTCTTTTTGTTTGAAGGATTGAACATCCACTCTCAGCTTGCTCAACTTTTGAGGAGGAAAGAATTTATCCAAGAAGGCAGTGACCAGCTTATCCCAAGAGTCCAGGCTATCCTTAGGTTGTGAATCCAACCATATTCTAGCTCTGTCTCTAACAGCAAAAGGGAAAAGCATGAGTCTGTAGACTTCAGGATTAACTCCATTCGTCTTTACAGTCTCACAGATTTGCAAGAATTCAGTTAAGAACTGATAAGGATCTTTAGATGGAAGTCCATAAAACTTGTCGTTTTGTTGCATCAAAGCAACTAGTTGAGGCTTAAGCTCAAAGTTATTGGCTCCAATGGCAGGAATGGAGATGCTTCTTCCATCAAACTTGGACGTTGGCTTTGTGAAGTCACCAAGCATTCTCCTTGCATTATTATTATTATTTTCGGCTGCCATGTCCTTCTCCTGTTCGAAAATTTCTGAAAGGTTATTTCTGGATTGTTGTAATTTAGCTTCTCTTAATTTTCTCTTCAGAGTCCTTTCAGGTTCTGGATCAACTTCAACAAGAGTGCCCTTTTCCCTGTTCCTGCTCATATGAAAGAGAAGAAAACAAGAAAAGAAAGAGGAATCCTCTATGTCACAGTATAGAGATTCCCTTATGTTAGTAGAAGAAGAAAGGGGTATAAGAAAGAAGAAGGATGGATTCGGATTTTTGGATGAGGAGAGGTGAAGAGAAGTGTTAGTAATTAAATAATTAAATAGAAGAAGAGAAGAAAAGAGAAATTTCGAAAATAATTTTTGAAAAAGAGGTTAGTAATTTTCGAAAATCAAAGACAAAATATAATTAAAATTAAAATTTAAAACAAAAAGAATTTTTGAAAAAGAGAGGGAGGTATTTTCGAAAATTAGAGAGGGAAGGGTAGTTAGGTGGTTTTGAAAAAGATAAGAAACAAACAAAAAGTTAGTTAGTTGATTGAAAAAGATTTGAAATCAAATTTTGAAAAAGATAAGAAGATAAGAAATTAGATAAGATATTTTGAAATCAAATTTTGAAAAAGATAAAATTTTTGAAAAAGATAAGATAAAAGATAAAAAGATAAGATAAAAGATAAAAAGATAGATTTTGAAAAAGGATATTTTGAAAAAGATTTAATTTTAAAATTGACTTAACTAACAAGAAATTACAAGATAAGATTCTAGAACTTAAAGATTGAACCTTTCTTAACAAGAAAGTAACAAACTTCAAATTTTTGAACCAATCACATTGATTGTTAGCTAATTTTCGAAAATTTGATATAAAGATAAGAAAAAGATTTTTGAAAACATTTTGAAAAATAATTTTGAAATTTTCGAAAATTATGTCAAAAATGAAAAAGATATGATTTTTGAAAAAGATTTTGAAAAGATAAGATTTTTAAAATTGAAATTTTGACTTGACTTGTAAGAAACAACTAATTTTGAAAATTTTTGACCAAGTCAACCCAAAATTTCGAAATTTTGGAGAAAATAAGGAAAAGATATTTTTTTTGATTTTTTTGAATTTTTTAATTATGAGAAAGAAAAACAACAAAAATATTTGATGCATGAAATTTTTAGATCAAAACAATGAATGCATGCAAGAATGCTATGAATGTCAAGATGAACACCAAGAACACTTTGAAGATCATGATGAACATCAAGAACATAATTTTGAAAAATTTTTAATGCAAAGAAAACATGCAAGACACCAAACTTAAAAATTTTTAATGCATGGAAAACATGAATGCAAAAGTGCACAAGAAAAACAAGGAAAGACACAAAATAAGAAATCATCAAGATCAAATAAGAAGACTTGTCAAGAACAACTTGAAGATCATGAAGAACACTATGAATGCATGAGATTTTCGAAAAATGCAAGAAAAATTTTTAAAAGCATGCAATTGACACCAAACTTAAAAATTAACACAAGACTCAAACAAGAAACACAAAATATTTTTTATTTTTATGATTTTCTAATTTTTTGTATTTTTATTAATTTTTTTCGAAAATATAGTTTGAAAAAAAAAACGAAAAATAAAAGAAAAATTTTGAAAAAGATTTTTGAAAAGAAAATTACCTAATCTGAGCAACAAGATGAACCGTCAGTTGTCCATACTCGAACAATCCCCGGCAACGGCGCCAAAAACTTGGTGGACGAAATTGTGATCACTGTTCTTTAAGTTGTATGAAATCATTATTGTGGCACCAGTTGTTATCACAACTCCGTTCAACTAACCAGCAAGTGTACTGGGTCGTCCAAGTAATAAACCTTACGTGAGTAAGGGTCGATCCCACAGAGATTGTTGGTATGAAGCAAGCTATGGTCACCTTGCAAATCTCAGTTAGGCAGATTAAAATAGTTTATGGGTTTTCGAAAATAGAAATAAGAGAATAGATTATAAAAAGGATAGAAGACTTATGCAGATTCATTGGTGGGAATTTCAGATAAGCGAATGGAGATGCTGCATGGCTCAAGGACGCCTGCTCTCCTACTGCTTCTACTCAATCCTTCTTACTCCTTTCCATGGCAAGCTTTGTATAGGGGTTCACCATCAGCTGTGGCTACTTTCAATCCTCTCGGGAAAATGATCCTATGCGGCTGTCACTCGCACGGCTAATCGTCTGGAGGCATCACCCATGGTTGATGGCTACATCCCATCCTCGCAGTGAAAACTAATGCTCACGCACTCTGTCACAGTACGGCTAATCACTGGTTGGTTCCCGCTCCTACTGGAATAGAATCCCTTGATTCTTTTGCGTCTGTCACTAACGCCCAGCACTTGCAAGTTTGAAGCACGTCACAGTCATTCATTACCGGAATCCTACTCGGAATACCACAGACAAGGTGAGACTTTCCGGATTCCCAGGATCCTACTCGGAATACCACAGACAAGGTGAGACTTTCCGGATCCTCATAAATGCCGCCATCTATCTAGCTTATACCACGAAGATTCTGTTGGGGAATCTCAGAGATACGCATTCAAGCTCTGTTGCATGTAGAACGGAAGTGGTTGTCAATCACGTGCGTTCATAAGTGAGAATGATAATGAGGGTTACTTATCATCACATTCATCATGTTCTTGGGTACGAATGAATATCTTGGAATAAGAATAAGAGAGATTTGAATAAAAGATAATAGAATTGCATTAATACTTGAGGTACAGCAGAGCTCCACACCCTTAATCTATGGTGTGCAGAAACTCCACCGTTGAAAATACATAAGTAAAAGAGGTTCAGGCATGGCCGAATGGCCAGCCCCCCTAACGTGATCAATGATCTCCTAAGATGAAGAATAAAACAAAACTGAGACCAAAGATGTCTAATACAATAGATAAATGTCCTATATATACTAGACTAGCTACTAGGGTTTACATGAGTAAGTAATTGATGCATAAATTCACTTCCGGGGCCCACTTGGTGTATGCTTGGGCTGAGCTTGATCAATCCACGAGCTGAGGCTTCTCTTGGAGTTGAACTCCGAGTTATGACGTGTTTTGGGCGTTCAACTCCGGATCATGACGTTTTTCTGGCGTTTAACTCCAGACAGCAGCATGAACTTGGCGTTCAACGCCAAGTTACGTCGTCATTCTTCGAATAAAGTATGGACTATTATATATTTCTGGAGAGCTCTGGATGTCTACTTTCCAACGCCGTTGAGAGCGCGCCAATTGGAGTTCTGTAGCTCCAGAAAATCCATTTCGAGTGCAGGGAGGTCAGATTCCAAAAGCATCAGCAGTCCTTTTGTCAGCCTTCTTCAGAGTTTTGCTCAAATCCCTCAATTTCAGTCAGAATTTACCTGAAATCACAGAAAAACACACAAACTCATAGTAAAGTCCAGAAATGTGAATTTAACATAAAAACTAATGAAAACATCCCTAAAAGTAGCTCAAACTTACTAAAAACTATATAAAAACAATGCCAAAAAGCGTATAAATTATCCGCTCATCAGAGGTTGATCAAAGCGGTCTTCAATTCAAAGTTTGCATTCAAGTTGGGGTGAGTTACATGAAAGGGTTGAAGGACATAATCCGGTGCACCCGCTTCCTTGATGGTAACCCTCCTCGGAGCATCCATGGTGTTAGTACCTAAAACGAAAGAAGAGTTGTTAGTGATATTGATGGAAGTATGACTAATGCCTTCTTTGAGTGATGGTTCAATGTTCACTTTTAGTAAGGTGGTTGAGGTGGTGAAGACCTCTTCACCTTTCCCAAACTTTAGCCGCCTCCGAGCTTGTCTAATATGAAACAAAGTTCGTTCTATTTCCGGATCAAAGGGGACTAAGCTCGGATTCAGTTGTGAACGCGTCATGCAATGAAGGGGAAGTGAGATTCATGGTAACGATGAGGGGTTAGTCACTTGAACAAATTATAATGAAATGCAACTATGTACATATATACACATTTATTCCAAACAATAACATGGCACACTAAGCAAGTTCCCCGGTAACGGCGCCATTTTGATAAACGAAATTTAGCATGTCGATTTAGAATTCAATGATGAATATGATCGTGAGTATAGTCTAATCGACACTTAAACTTCACACCAAATAATCCTACAATCTATAACCAAGAGTACTAGTCTCCTGAGTCATCCTCCCTTGGAATTGCTAGAGTGTGCATCTTATTGATTAGGAAGCCTTGTTATGATTCTTTGAAGGTTTTAGCAAAATAGAAAACAAACAATCAATCCTTAAAAGACTTGGCTTAGGGTTGGCATTAGAAATTCTATCCTTATAGTTCCTTCAATGATGACAACAATTAGGCCTTGCTTCATTTAGTTAACCCCTAGGCATAGAGGAAAGTCAAATGAGAGTAATTAACTTGAGTCACAAATCCTAGCTTTACCTTATGGAAATCTAGCTTTAGTGTACTCTAAGTCAATTAGCAATCCCTAATTCCAAATCAACAATTGACACAACTATTCAACTTCTTCTAATGGCCCAAACCCTATGCCAAGTAAGAAACTTTTACTCCATAACTAGTGTTGGAATTTCATCAAACATTTGGTGAGCAAGAGTGAAAGCCATGGTAAAATTGAAAAGAAAGTAGAATTAAAAGTATTTCAACACAAGGACTAACAACAATTAACAAAGAACAACAATGGAAATGAGATTCTAAAGAAATTGATTAAATCCAAAACTACAAAATTTAATCCAAGATCTATGAGAATTGAGCAATTACAAACACTACTTGAGATTGGAGAAGAAGATCTATGACATGAACAAAATGAATTGAGAATTGCAATGGATCTCACCAAAGAGTGAATGAAAATTCAGAAATTGGATGAAGATGAACCCTAATAAGAGCTTTGAATCTCTCTCCTTCTCCACAAGTGTAACTAACTATCTTCCAAAATATCTAGAATCTAGAAAAAATGAGCTAAAAGTCCTTAACCCTTGTTCCCTTGGTCTTCTTAAGCTTTTCCCGCCAGGGTACTTCCCAAAATGGGATTCCCAACTGCCTCCACGCCCAAGTCACGTGGCTCTTAAAAAATCACATTCGAACATCGGCGCGCCCGCGCAATGTACGCGTGCGCGCCCACAGGGCATCTTGTAATGTGCGCGGAGGCGTAATGTACACGTGCGCGCCCACGAAGATCATGGCCTAGCCGCTATGCAAGCCGGCTTGTGGCTTGGCTCTTGGCTTCGACTTCTAACTGCTCAATCCACGCGGACGCGTCAAGTGTGCGCACGCGCCCATGCTGAGATTTCCAAAGTTCAATTCTCATGCTCCCTTCCTTTGCACCCGTCCTCCTTCTCTCTTCCGGTCCATCCCTGCCCTATATTCTGAAACCACTTAACACACGGGTCACGGCATCGAATGGCACCAAGAGAAGATTAGAAATGTATCTAATTCAGTGCAAAATAAGCATGTTTTCATCCATGAGGCAAAATTAGGAAGGAACACAAAGTCTTGTATTTTCATCTAGAAAGCGTGTGGAATTATTGATAAAACCCCTGAAATTAACACAAGATAAACCCTCAAAATGGGGTATATCAGGAAGATACCAAAATACAACTTTTTTGAGTGAATTGATGATTTTGAGTGGATTGAGGTTGATGACGGTGCAAAGAATAGGTGGCCAAAGGAAAAGGAAAGGCGGGTTCACTATTTTCTTGGTGACACTCTGAGTCTTCAAATTTCAGGAACAACAAAAAATCCTAATAGAAGATTTATTTCTTGCCCTAACAGAAGATGCAAATTTTTTTAGTGGGTTGATGAAGTTGGTGCAAGAAGTAACGTGTCTGCTGCTGTTGTTGGAGTTGTTGGAACACAAAATTCTGCTAAGTTAGAGGGTGAAATGTGGAAATTGGATGCACAAGAAAGAAAGATAGAGAGACTAAACGTGAAGATGAAGAGATTAATTGTTGAAGCTAGAGAAATAGATGCTTGTGTGGGTAGATTATGTGATGAGTTCAATATTCTCCAAGAACAAGTTGGGAGATTGGATTATGAAAATTCAATGTAAAATACAATATATGCTATTTATGTTTTTGCTATTTTTAATAATTAGAATGTGGTTTGCAAGATTTTAGAGTTATCTGTGCTATGAATTCTGTGTAAGAGGTTCTATGGCTTCAATCTAATTAAAGCTAATTATGTTTAGTTTGAATGAATTTTACATTTTGATGTATTTTGTGTGTGTATAACAATAAAATGATAGTTGGGAAGAAACTTTATCAATGTGAATATTTAAAGTTTCACAATTGACAACAACTTGAAGAAAAAAATGGCCAGATAATATGCCACATATATTTTCATTAAATAAGTGTTCATGTACCCTTACTTATACAAAATATCACAGCATAAGTGGTCATATATGCCACATACCTAGTCCAAAATAAAGGTCCAAGAAGCACAACAATTAAAAGTGGTCCAACCTAATTCTAAAATATCAAAATAGTGGTCCTATCCACATAATAAACAGTGGCCACAGAGACACAATTGAAAATAAAATATACTATATAATAGCACCGGTGACTGTGGTTGGAGTCTGAGAAGCTGAAGTTACAAGTATGGGAGGTGGTTGAGTAGAGGCAGCAACAGCAGTTGTGGTGGGTATTTGTTGTGAAGATGCAGGTGTGGTGGGGAATGGTTGCGAAGATGCAGCTCTACCCCTTCCTCTACCCTTTCTCCTGCCCCATTACTACATTAATAAAAAAAGAAACAAAATCCATTTAAAACAGCATCATCACAGCAACAACAACTAACAATCAAGAATAAACAAAATTCATCATCCAATGCTATATTTTTAAAAATCTACTCCTATGCTTGCTTTTTTTTATATATTATTTTCCAACCATAGTAGCTCCATTCAAGCACATAATTAGAAAAATTTTATCATAATAAAAGTCATTTCAATTCAGCATAAATCCAGAACATGAAAAAGAAGCAAGGCAATGATTATGAAACCATCAACACAATTTATTATTTATACATGAAAACTATCATTGCTTTTCCTATCTTGCTTAAAGAAAAGAACAGAAAAAAAGTGAACAAAAATAAGTCCAAGAAACTTGTTATTAGCACCAATCAATTTAAAAGCAATAATACAAAATTAATCATCTAATGAAAAGAAAATAAACAAGAAATAAAACCCCAAAGAAAAGAGATATAAATATTAGATACCAATATTCCCAAATTAGAGCTTAGGCAGCATATTAGCATTACTTTTAATGAGTGAGTGTGGGGCTTTCAAAGACCAGACCCGTGTGATCAATATTTTCAATTGACTTAAGATGAGCACATAATTCACTTTAACCAAACAATAATATGAACACACAATTCACTTAATGCACGCGCACACACACATACTTCACTTCAAATTCAATACTTCATCATGATCATCAGCTATATTCATCTATGAATGATCATGACTTTGGAGAACATAAAAGAACCGTCGAATTATCATCTTCCAGAGCAATTTGCAAACTTGAGAGTAACGCTCCAAATCAATTAATGATGTTAAGAGAAACAAAACTAAACTATTGCAAACCATTAAATCAAAACAATCCCTATATAAATATTGATATTGTAAACCCTAAATAAACCATTAAATCAAAACAATCCAGAAATCAATTCAACAAATACATAATCAACAAATGCCATAATTTTAAAGAAATAAAATTAACATAAATATCAAATTTTAAAACTGAAAAAAGAGACTTTTTTTGTTACCTATTTGCAGACAGTTCTAGTGCAGGGAGAAGGAGTAGAGGCACAACGCGGGGATGGGAGGTCAGGCGCTACGAGGCACGGCATGGTGCGGTGCGGTGACGCCAGGCGAGGGGCTTCACCGCGAGGGACTGCGACGCCTTGGACAGACAAGCGCAGAGGGAAGGAGGCGACGGACAGCACACCACCACGCGTTCGTTGCAGTTGATGCCAGACACAGACGCCGCCGACGGACCGACGCAGAAAATGCAGGAGATATAGGAGACGAGAGCAACTTAGGGTTTTTTTTCTTTGGGATGAAATGTGAGGGGTGCTTTTGGTATTTAGGAAAAATTCATATTAGTTCATTGGCCACTCCAGCTAAATGAGAGGAAAATTCTTTTTTACCAAGAATATTCTGTTATGTTAAGCGTTATACTGACGGCAGGGACTTAATTGAAAAAAAATTAAGGTACAGGGACCCAATTGAAAAGGAAAAAAATATAGGGACCTAATTGAAAATTCGATGAAACTATAGAGACTCGCAGAGTAATTAAGCCTTATATTAAAATTGATACTTATTTTTATATTATGTATAGTTATGGTCTCCGGCCGTCCTCCTCTTCAATTTTTTTTATCATTTCATGTATATTATTGTACTATCGTATAAATATATTAAAAATTAAAGTGACAATATCAACATAAAATATATGTTTTAGTTAAATAGAATTTGTATTTTATTCGAACCAAAAAATTATTAAATAGTTACTAGAGTTTTGTTATTATATTTTCTTTGTTATATAATATAATGTGATTATTTTTAATATTAAAATATAAATTTATTTAGTTATCTTTGCTTTAATTTGTAACATTCTAACAAAATAGGATTTATAAAAAGAGCAACGTTATATGCCAATACAATTTATTAGTTTTGGTCAACATTTAATTAATAATATTAAAAAAATATTGGCTAAAAATATAATGTTAAACTATATATTAAAATAAAGATGTTAGATTGTTGGCTAAGATTATTGGCTAATATAAATTAAAATTATTGATTCTTGGATTTTTCTCTTATAAAAAATTAAAATAAAACTGTTAACAAATAGAATGAATTTAAATGTAAATTCACACCAAAATTTAATAAGAATGAATTAACTATCCATATAATACTATTGAAAATAATACTTTTCCAACGATATTTTCAGCTCCAAGTAATTTATCCAAAAAAAACATGTCACGATATATATATTGTGACAAAAAAAAGTTGATACAAAAGCATTTGTAATACCTTCTTAAATTGCAGGTATAAATCTTATTATGTAAATAGTAATTATTAATTTATTATTCTGATAAACAGGTTTTGCCAACAACTTTGATAGCAGGCATAAAAAACATGTGAACTTAGAATTTAGTTAAAGAGTTTTTGAAAGATATTAGTTAAGAGATTGAAAATAGAAAATTTAAATTCTTTCAATCTTTCGATAAAAAGAAAAGGTTAAAATGTTTATATTTAATTCATATTTTTTTTATCAATGTAATGTATATAGAAACTTATTAATGAAGGATTATTATGTGTTTACACAGTAAAAAAAAGTAATTTTAAAGATCTATTTTGTGTTTAAATTTTATTCGAAAAATAATATAGATCTAAATATTTGTGTGTGCATTAGTAAAAATTACTTTCTCCTTCGATGGTAGAAAAGTGCTATGCGTATTCACGCTGAGACTAACCTTTATTGTCAACTCCTTGATCAATGAATATCTGATCTAAATTGAGAAACTTTTTGTAACTCTTTACATACCATAAAATTTTTCTCCAAGAATTAGACTCACATACATTTATGTATATGGAAGTAAAGGAATAAAACACTTGTGTGTTATTCTCATCTTTTTCTTTTTTACTCTTGGCATACATATACATAGTATAAAACTTTTTACTGATTTTAAATTTGAATCTCAATTCAAATTTAAATCATATCTTATTATTTTAAACTTGAATCTTTAAAATTTATGAATCTTATCATAACTTAATTTGAAACAAAATTAATTAGGATCTCATCCAAATTTAGAATTCAAATTTAGAAATAGAATAACTAATTATTCTCAAATTTTATTTAATATTCTCAATTATCATATTATTATTATTATATTCTTGGTACTAGCAAAGAATATTAATTCCATTTGAATTAATATAACTATTTATTTGATCAAATCAAAATAATAATTAAATAATTCTATAGCAAAGATTAGAGCACTCGTTAGTGCGTGACTCCATAGGTTCAATATTAAGTGGGTAGTAAATTAGTTATACTAAATTTACTAATCAATAAGGCTGGCATCTAGCAACATTCCTTAATGATCCGATAGTATGAAGTAATATATTTTTATTAAGAACCTGAGAAAAATAAAGTATAATTCTTTCCATCTTTACAGCTCTTGGTTAACCCTAAAAATATGGTTTAATTGTCAAACTCTAACTTGTTACCATTATTATAATGAAGTGTGAATGACTTAAGAAACTCATTTTTTCATTCATTCAATCCCCTTGGCCAATGTTTTCTGCATCTTAGTCATTATAATCATAGAACTCAAACTCTTTACTGAGAGTTAACAGATTCTTTATTGACTAATAATTAATTCTACAAGTATTTAAATAATACTCAATGTCTATTCAACTAGCACCCTAAGGTATTAGATGTTTGGAATCAAAGTATAATAAAAAAGGTTCTAAAAATCGGACCGGACTGGCCGATTCACTTGCAAGACCGCTCTGCAAAAAACCGATGAAAAAATCGGCCAAACCGGTGATTAACTATGGTAGACGAAATTGTGATCATCAACAAAGGCTCCAAAGACTTGGTGCTCTCAAACATAAATCACACTTTGTCACAACTCCGCACAACTAACCAGCAAGTGTACTGGGTCGTCCAAGTAATACCTTACGTGAGTAAGGGTTGATCCCACAGAGATTGTTGGTATGAAGCAAGCTATGGTCACCTTGTAAATCTCAGTCAGGCGGATTCAAATATAAAGAGATACTTAATTAAATAATAAAGGATAGAAATACTTATGTAAATTCATTAGTGGGAATTTCAGATAGGTGTATGGAGATGCTGTGTTCCTTCTGAATCTCTGCTTTCCTACTGCTTTCATCCAATCTTTGTCAATCCTTTCTATGGCAAGCTGTATGTAGGGCATCACTGTTGTCAATGGCTACATCCCATCCTCTCAGTGAAAAAGGTCCAAATGCTCTGTCACGGCACGGCTAATCATCTGTCGGTTCTCGATCATGTTGGAATAGAATCTTTTGATTCTTTTGCGTTTGTCATCACGCCCAACAATCGCGAGTTTGAAGCTCGTCACAGTCATTCAATCCCAGAATCCTACTCGGAATACCACGGACAAGGTTTATACTTTCCGGATTCTCATGAATGCTGCCATCAATTCTAGCTTATACCACGAAGACTCTGATCTCACGGAATGGAAGGCTCGGTTGTCAGGTTAGGGGCAACCATGCGTCGTGTATCAGGAATCCACGCATCCTAGCTCTCGCTTGTAGAACGGAAGTGGTTGTCAGGCACGCGTTTATAAGGATGGATGATGATGAGTGTCATGGATCATCATATTCATCATGTTGAAGTAGGAATGGTATCTTAGAACAGGAATAAATCGAATTGAATAGAAAATAGTAGTAATTGCATTAAAACTTGAGGTACAACAGAGCCTCACACCCTTAATCTATGGTGTGTAGAAACTCCACCATTGAAAATACATAAGTGATGAAGGTCCAGGCATGCCCGAATGGCCAGCCCCCAAAACGTGATAATAGGATCAAAAATACAATCCAAGATGAAAATACAATAGTAAAATGTCCTATTTATAATAAACTAGCTACTTAGGGTTTACAAAAGTAAGTAATTGATGCAGAAATCCACTTCCGGGGCCCACTTGGTGTGTGCTTGGGCTGAGCTTGAATTTTACACGTGCAGAGACTTTTATTGGAGTTGAATGCCAAGTTGTAACGTGTTTCTGGCGTTCAACTCTGGTTCGTGACGTGTTTCTGGCGTTTGACTCCAGAATGCAGCATGGAACTGGCGTTGAGCGCCAATTTATGTCATCAAATCTCGAATAAAGTATGGACTATTATGTATTGCTGGAAAGCTCTGGATGTCTAATTTCCAACGCCGTTAAGAGAGCGCAATTTGGAGTTCTGTAGCTCTAGAAAATCCATTTCGAGTACAGGGAGGTCAGATTCCAACAACATGAGCAGTCCTTTGTCAGCCTTCTTATCAGAGTTTTGCTCAAGTCCCTCAATTTCAGCCAGAAAATACCTGAAATCACAGAAAAACACACAAACTCATAGTAAAGTCCAGAAATGTGAATTTAACTTAAAAACTAATGAAAACATCCCTAAAAGTAGTTAGATCATACTAAAAACTACCTAAAAACAAAGCCAAAAAACGTATAAATTATCCGCTCATCACAACACCAAACTTAAATTGTTGCTTGTCCCCAAGCAACTGAAAATCAAATAGGATAAAAAGAAGAGAATATACTATAAATTCCAAAATATCAATGAATATTAATTCTAATTAGATGAGCGGGATTTGTAGCTTTTTGCTTCCGAACAGTTTTGGCATCTCACTTCATCTTTTGAAGTTTAGAATGATTGGCTTCTCTTGGAACTCAGAGTTCAGATAGTGTTAATTGATTCTCCTAGTTAAGTATGTTGAGTCTTGAACACAGCTACTTATGAGTCTTGACCGTGGCCCTAAGCACTTTGTTTTCCAATATTACCACCGGATACATAAATGCCACAGACACATAACTGGGTGAACCTTTTCAGATTGTGACTCAGCTTTGCTAGAGTCCCCAGTTAGAGGTGTCCAGAGCTCTTAAGCACACTCTTTTTGCTTTGGATCACGACTTTAACCACTCAGTCTCAAGCTTTTCACTTGGACCTTCATGACACAAGCACATGGTTAGGGACAGCTTGATTTAGCCGCTTAGGCCTGGATTTATTTCCTTGGGCCCTCCTATCCATTGATGCTCAAAGCCTTGGATCCTTTTTACCCTTGCCTTTTGGTTTTAAGGGCTATTGGCTTTTTCTGCTTGCTTTTTCTTTTTCTTTCTATTTTTTTCGCCACCTTTTTTTTCACAAGTCTTTTGCTTTTTCACTGCTTTTTCTTGCTTCAAGAATTAATTTTATGATTTTTCAGATCATCAATAATATTTCTCTTATTCATCATTCTTTCAAGAGCCAATAATTTTAACATTCATAAACAACAAGATAAAAAATATGCACTGTTCAAGCATTCATTCAGAGAACAAAAAATATTGTCACCACATCAATATAATTAAACTAAATTCAAGGATGAATTCGAAATTCATGTACTTCTTGTTCTTTTGAATTAGAAACATTTTTCATTTAAGAGAGGTGAAGGATTAATGGAATTATTCATAGCTTTAAGACATAGTTACTAACTACTAATGATCATGAAGTAGAGACACAAAACATAGATAAACATATAACATAAAAACCGAAAAGCAGAGAAAATAAGAACAAGGAATGAGTCCACCTTAATGAGGGTGGCGCCTTCTTGAAGGACAAATAGTGCTCTTTGAGCTCCTCTATGTTTCTTCCTTGCTTCTGTTGCATGATCCCTAGAGATTTTGGTACTCCTATCCTTAGTTGCTCCCAATAATTGTGTGGAGGAAAATGTATCCCCTGAGATATCTCAGGGATCTCTTGATTTACAGTCAAATGTTCTACCACTGAGCTATAGACCCTTTAGATGAATCTCTCCATCTCCTATGACTTGGAGGTGGAAGCTTTTGTCTTCCCTTTCCTCTTTCTAGAGGTTTCTCTGGCCTTAGGTGCCATCAATGGTTATGGAAAAACAAAAAGCTATGCTTTTACTACACCAAACTTAAAATGTTGCTCGCCCTCGAGCAAAAGAAGAAAGAATGGAAGAAGATATGGAGGAGAGGGAGAGATGTGTATGTTTTGGCCATATGGGTGGAATTGGGTGGGGAAAAAATGGATGGATGTGAGTGGTGAAAGGGTGATGGGGAAGAGAGATTGAGGCGATTGGTGAAGAAGAGAGAAGGTGAGTTGAGGTGGGTGGAGATCCTGTGGGGTCCACAGATCCTGAGGTGATCCTGTGGGGTCCACAGATCCTGGGGTGTCAAGGATTTACATCCCTGCACCCATTAGGCATGTATAATGCCTTAGCATACAATTCTTGTGTTTAAACGCCGAAGTGATGCTCATTTTGGGCATTTAACGCCCAATTGCAGAATGTTTCTGGCGTTGAACGCCAACCAGATGCTCCTTACTAGCGTTTAAATGCCAGTAAGTCCTTCCTCCAGGGTGTGATTTTTCTTCTGCTGTTTTTAATTTTTGTATTTTTTTCGTGACTCCACATGATCATGAACCTAATAAAATATAAAATAAAAGTAAAATAAAAAAATAAAATTAGATAAATAAAAATTGGGTTGCCTCCCAACAAGCGCTTTTTTAATGTCACTAGCTTCACAATGGCTCTCATGGAGCCTCACAGATATTTAGAGCATGATGAGGGCCTCCCAACACCAAACTTAGAGTTTGAATGTGGGGGCTTCTCAACACCAAACTTAGAGTTTGGTTGTGGCCTCCCAACACTAAACTTAGAGTTTGATTGTGGGGGCTTTGTTTGACTCTGTATTGAGAGAAGCTTACTGTGCCTCTTTTCCATGTTTACAGAAGAACACCCTTGGGTCTTAAACACAAGGTAGTCCTCATTCAATTGAAGGACTAGCTCTCATCTGTCAACATCAATCATAGCTCCTGTTGTGGCTAGGAAAGGTCTTCCAAGGATGATGCATTCATCCTCCTCCTTCCTAGTGTCTAAGATTATGAAATCAGCAGGGATGTAAAGGCCTTCAACCTTCACTAACACGTCCTCTACCAATCCATAAGCTTGTCTTATTGACTTGTCTGCCATTTATAATGAGAATATGGCAGGTTGTACCTCAATGATCCCTAGTTTCTCCATTACAGAGAGTGGCATAAGATTTATGCTTGACCCTAGGTCACATAGAGCCTTGTTAAAGGTCATGGTGCCTATAGTACAAGGTATTAAGAATTTTACAGGATCTTGTCTCTTTTGAGGTAATGTTTACTGAACCCATGTATCTAGTTCACTAATGAGCAAGGGAGGTTCACCTTCCCAAGTCTCATTACCAAACAACTTGGCATTCAGCTTCATAATAGCTCCTAAATATTGAGCAACTTGCTCTCCAGTTACATCTTCATCCTCTTCAGAGGAAGAATAGTCTTCAGAGCTCATGAATGCCAGAAGGAGGTTTAATGGAATCTCTATGGTCTCTATATGAGTCTCAGATTCCTTTAGGTCCTCAATAGGGGACTCCTTCTTGCTCAGAGGATGTCCCAGGAGGTCTTCCTCACTAGGATTTTCATCCTTTCCTCCCTCTCTGCATTCGGCCATATTGACTATATCAATGGCCTTGCACTCTCTCTTTGGATTCTCTTCTGTATTGCTTGGGAGAGTACTAGGAGGAGTTTTAGTTACTTTCTTACTCAGCTGGCCCACTTGTGTCTCCAAATTTCTGATGGAGGACCTTGTTTCACTCATGAAACTTAAAGTGGTCTTAGACAGATCAGAGACTATATTTGCTAAATTAGAGGAGCTCTGCTCAGAATTCTCTATCTGTTGCTGAGAAGATGATTGAAAAGGCTTGCTATTGCTAAACCTGTTTCTTCCACCATTATTAAAGCCTTGCTAAGGCTTTTGTTGATCCTTCCATGAGAAATTTGGATGATTTCTCCATGATGAATTATAGGTGTTTCCATAAGGTTCACCCATGTAATTTACCTCTGCCATTGCAGGGTTCTCAGGATCATAAGCTTCTTCTTCAGAAGATGCCTCTTTAGTACTGTTGGATGCATTTTGCCATCCATTCAGACTTTGAGAAATCATGTTGACTTGCTGAGTCAACACTTTGTTCTGAGCCAATATGGCATTCAGAGCATCAATTTCAAGAACTCCCTTCCTCTGAGGCATCCCATTATTCACGGAATTCCTCTTAGAAGTGTACATGAATTGGTTATTTGCAACCATGTCAATAAGTTCTTGAGCTTCTGCAGGCGTTTTCTTTAGGTGAATAGATCCACCTGCAGAATGGTCCAATGACATTTTGGAAAACTCAGATAGACCATAATAGAATATATCTAATATGGCCCATTCTGAAAACATATCAGAAGGACACTTTTTGGTCATCTGCTTGTATCTTTTCCAAGCTTCATAGAGGAATTCACCATCTTTTTACTTGAAGGTCTGAACATCCACTCTAAGCTTGCTCAGCTTTTGAGGAGGAAAGAAATTATCCAAGAAGGTCGTGACCAGCTTATCCCAGGAGTCCAGGCTATCTTTAGGTTGTGAGTCCAACCATGTTCTAGCTCTGTCTCTTATAGCAAAAGGGAAAAGCATGAGCCTGTAGACTTCAAGATCTACTCCATTCATCTTAACATTCTCACAAATCTGCAAGAACTCAGTTAAAAACTGGTAAGGATCTTCAGATGGAAGTCCATGAAACTTGCAGTTCTGTTGCATTAAAGCAACTAATTGAGGTTTCAGCTCAAAATTGTTTGCTCCAATGGCAGGAATTGAGATGCTTCTTCCATCAAACTTGGACATGGATTTAGTAAAATCACCAAGCATCCTCCTTGCATTATTGTTGTTGGGTTCGGTTGCCATCTCCTTCTCTTATTCAAAAATTTTAGAAAGGTTGCCTCTGGATTGTTGTAATTTAGCTTCTCTTAGTTTCCTCTTCAGAGTCCTTTCAGGTTCAGGATCAGCTTCAACAAGAGTACCTTTTTCCTTGTTCCTGCTCATATGAAAGAGAAGAGAAAAAAGAAAAGGAAGAGGAATCCTCTATGTCACAGTAAAGATGATCCTTATTATTAGTAAAAGAAGAAAGGAGATAAGGATTAATAAGAAGGAATAATCCAAACACAAGGGTAAGGATAGAGGAAGTGATTGGAGATGAAGAGAGGTGAAGAGAAGTGTTATTAAATAAATAAATAAATAAATAGAAGAAGATGAGAGAGAGAATTCAAAAATTAATTTTAAAAAGGAGTTAGTGATTTTCGAAAATTAAAGATGAGATAGAATTAAAATTAAAATTTAAAACAATCAATTAATTTAAAAAGAATTTTGAAAAAGGGATGAGATATTTTCGAAAATTAGAGAGGGAGAAGTAGTTAGGTGGTTTTGAAAAAGATAAGAAACAAACAAAAAGTTAATTAGTTAGTTGAAAAAGATATTAAAATCAAATTTGAAAAGATAAGAAGATAAGAGGTTAGATAAGATATTTTAAAATCAAATTTTTGAAAAAGATAAAATTTTGAAAAAGATATGATATAAAAGATATGATAAAAAGATATAAAAAAGATATGATTTTTAAGAAAAAGATATTTTGAAAAAGATTAAATTTTTAAAATTAAAATTAATTACTTAACTAACAAGAAACTAAAAGATATGATTCTAGAATTTAAAGATAGAACCTTTCTTAACAAGAAAGTAACAAACTTCAAATTTTTGATCAATCACATTAATTGTTAGTGTAATTCGAAAATTTGAAATAAAATTAAGAAAAAGATTTTGAAAATAATTTTAAAATTTTCGAAATTAATAAGATAAAAATGAAAAAGATTTGATTTTTGAAAAAAAAAATTTGAAAAGATAGGATTTTTAAAATTGAAAATTTGACTTGACTTATGAAATTTTATTTTTGAATTTTTAATGATGAGAGAGAAAAATAACAAAAATGACTCACAACATGAAAATTATGAATCAAAACTCATGATGCATGCAAGAACACTATGAATGTCAAGATGAACACCAAGAACACTTTGAAGATCATGATGAACATCAAGAACATATTTTTGAAAAATTTTTGATGCAAAGAAAACATGCAAGATACCAAACTTAGAATTCTTTAATGCATGGATACTATGAATGCAAAAATGCATATGAAAAACAATAAAAGACACAAAACAAGAAAACATCAAGATCAAATAAGAAGATTTACCAAGAACGACTTGAAAATCATGAAGAACACTATGAATGCATGAATTTTTCGAAAAATGCATAATAATGTTTAAAACATGCAATTGACACAAAACTTAAAAATTGACTCAAGAGTCAAACAAGAAACAAAAAATATTTTTGATTTTTATGATTTTATGATTTTTTGTATTTTCTTAATAAATTTTTCGAAAATATTCTTTAGAAAAACGAAAATAAAGAAAAAAAAATTTTGAAAGATTTTTGAAAACTTTTTGAAAAGAAAATTACCTAATCTAAGAAACAAGATGAACCGTTAGTTGTCCAAACTCGAACAATCCCCGGCAACGGCGCCAAAAACTTGGTGGACGAAATTATGATCATCAACAATGGCTCCAAAGACTTGGTGCTCTCAAACATAAATCACACTTTGTCACAACTCCGCAAAACTAACCAGCAAGTGTACTGGGTCGTCCAAGTAATACCTTACGTGAGTAAGGGTCGATCCTACAGAGATTGTTGGTATGAAGCAAGCTATAGTCACCTTGTAAATCTCAGTCAAGCGGATTCAAATTGATAGTTTTTTTGGAAAATATAAAGAGATACTTAATTAAATAATAAAGGATAGAAATACTTATGTAAATTCATTAGTGGGAATTTCATATAGGTGTATGGAGATGCTGTGTTCCGTCCGAATCTCTGCTTTCCTACTGCTTTCATCCAATCTTTGTCACTCCTTTCTATGGCAAGCTGTATATAGGGCATCACTATTGTCAATAGCTACATCCCATCCTCTCAGTGAAAAAGGTCCAAATGCTCTGTCACGGCACGTCTAATTATCTGTCAGTTCTCGATCATGTTGGAATAGAATCCCTTGATTCTTTTGCATTTGTCATCATGCCCAACAATCACGAGTTTGAAGCTCGTCACAGTCATTCAATCCCAGAATCCTACTCGGAATACCACAAACAAGGTTTAGACTTTCCGAATTCTCATGAATGCCACCATCAATTCTAGCTTATACCACGAAGACTCTGATATCACAGAATGGAAGGCTCGGCTATCAGGCGAGGGCTAACCATGCGTCGTGTATCAGGAATCCAAGAGATACGCATCCTAGCTCTCGCTTGTAGAACAGAAGTGGTTGCCAGGCACGTGTTCATAAGGATGGATGATGATGAGTGTCACGGATCATCACATTCATCATGTTGAAGTACGAATGGTATCTTAGAACAGGAATAAATCGAATTGAATAGAAAATAGTAGTAATTACATTAAAACTTGAGGTACAGCAGAGCCCCACACCCTTAATCTATGGTGTGTAGAAACTCCACCGTTGAAAATACATAAGTGATGAAGGTCCAAGCATGCCCGAATGGCCAGCCCCCAAAACGTGATCACAGGATCAAAAATACAATCCAGGATGAAAATACAATAGTAAAATGTCCTATTTATAATAAACTAGCTACTTAGGGTTTACAGAAGTAAGTAATTGATGCAGAAATTCACTTCCGGGACCCACTTGGTGTGTTCTTGGGCTGAGCTTGAATGTTACACGTGCAGAGGCTTTTATTGGAGTTGAACGCCAAGTTGTAACGTATTTTTGGCGTTCAACTCTGGTTCGTGACGTGTTTCTAGCGTTTGACTCCAGAATGCAGCATGGAACTGGCGTTGAGCGCCAATTTACGTCATCAAATCTCAAATAAAGTATAAACTATTATATATTGCTGGAAAGCTCTGGATGTCTACTTTCCAACGCTATTTAGAGCGCGCCATTTGGATTTTTGTAGCTCCAGAAAATCTATTTCGAGTGCAGAGAGGTCAGATTCCAACAGCATCAGCAGTCCTTTGTCAGCCTTCTTATCAGAGATTTGCTCAGGTCCCTCAATTTCAGCCAGAAAATACTTGAAATCACAGAAAAACACACAAACTCATAGTAAAGTCCAGAAATATGAATTTAACATAAAAACTAATGAAAACATCCCTAAAAGTAGTTAGATCATACTAAAAACTACCTAAAAACAAAGCCAAAAAGCATATAAATTATCCGCTCATCAAACTACCAAACCGGCCGAACTGGTTGGGTTTTAGCAAGTGCCGGTTTTCCCACCCAACCACCATACGGCATCATTTGACGCCTTTAAGGGAAAAAAAAAAGAAAAAGGGGCTGAAATTTTGAATGAATTTGAACGCTGCTGAGTGAGCCACCTTCTCCCAAGTCCCAACCCTAATTTTCTCTTCAAAGACAGTCAGCTACAAGGCTTCAACAAATGCCACCGTCACCTCCAACAAATGCCAGATCGAAGCGTCACCGTCGCAGACGAGGAAGCTGTCACCGGCGTCGTTGTCTTGATCTCTGAACTCTGAAGCTTCTGGAGTTGGCAGTGTCTGGAGTTGTCGTCGTCTGGCCTTCTGTGCTCTTTCGCGGTGAGTACTCTAACATAACATCTTTGTTTTTCAATGAATTTGGTTTATTTGGTTTGAACGTTTGGTGACAAAACGGTATGAACTGGGTTGGTGACTTGCTGATGTTATTGAGTTCATGGGTTTTTGATTTTTATTTTCAATTGATTTTTTATTCAGTGAGAAATTTAGGGCAGATTTTAATTTAGAGCTTCAGATGTAGAGTTTTTCAGTTTTTCTTCTTAGTTTTTGTTCTGCTTTTCAACTTTTTTATTTTGTTAATTATATGGATTAAAGGTTCTGTAATTTTGAATAAATTTAATGTAAATTTAATGTTAGCATTCTGAATTTTGAATTTTGAATTTTGGTATATTGAATTTTGCTATATAATAATAATAATAATAATAATAATAATAATAATAATAATAATAATAATAATAATTGAGGGAAGATTTGAGTTCAGAACCTGTATTTAGTTTGAATGCTGAGTTTGAATTTTTCTATTTTGAGTTGGGTTGTTAGTTATATGATTCTGAATCTTGCTTATATGCTTAGTTTTCTATTTTTGGATTTTTTAACTTTTGATGTTGAGTTTTCTATGTTTGGATTCTGGGTTTGTGTTATTGAATATTTTATTGAAAGATTTTTGTTGAATACTTGATTGGAAGTATGGTATTATTTTTATTCTTTTTTGGTACAAGAATGCTTGTGCTAGTTCATCAAGTATGCTATTGCTTTTCCTGTTTTGGTTCAAGCTGAAGCCATGAAAGCTATACTGAAGAAGAATAAAATGGACTAAAGAAATGAGCCATTGCAAGGAGTTTAAGTTGCATTCGTTCAATCACGAGAGATAAATGATCTCACTCTTGCGTTAATTGTATGGATTTTGAGTTTATTGTATGGACATCGGATTTTGAATTAATTTTATAGATATTGGTATTTCAGATTCTCTTCTCAGGTTTTTGTTGTTTCAAGTTGATTAATTGGATTTCTTAGCGCATTTTGAGTTTTGAATCTTTTGATTGGTCTTTTTTTATTTAATCTTTTTCAGTGATTTCTTGAAATTGTAAGATTGGTTTTTTTTTTAAGTTGTTGATTCTGGGTTATTGATTTTTCTAATTTTAAGTTGATAGTGTTACAGTGCAGTGTTTCAATGCATTGTTTATGCTGTTGTTATATTTTTATTATTATTTTTATGAAATTGGAATAACTGTAAGTGATATTATATGCATTTTGATTTTTGTTAGTTATAAATGTTGATTTTTAAAATTCTTTCTGAATTTTAATGGATAATTTATTATATAAAATTATAAAACTTTGAATTTTATCAATTTAAAAAATATTGAATTTAAATATTTAAAAGTATATATTAAATTTTTAATAATTTTATTTTATATTTAATTAAACCGATTGAATTTCAGTTAAACCTCTGAACTATTGAACCAATTATTTCACCGGTTTGTTGATTGGTCTGGTTCTCGCAACTTTGATAATAAATACATTGCCAATTATTATGATAGTAGCAAATCAAAAGAACTCTATCACTATGTTCATTTTGAGAATATCCTATTGACAAATATGCGGTAATTATAACCATTAGAAATTCTCAAAGTGAGTCAATTCAATAGCCATATCTCTATATGCACCATCTATATATATAATTTAATAAATAAAATCTGTTAATCTTTGTCCAATGAAAATCATTATATATATTTATATTGATTTTTTTAGATTATTAATGTTTATTTTAATAATTCTATGATCAAAAATAATTTAAATTAAATTATAAAAAAATATCTCTTAATATTATAATTATTATCACAATAATAAATTTTTCAATTTAATAAAAAAATTTATTATATTAATATTTTAACATAACAATAACAAATTATTTAATACATAATTAATTAAATTATAGCCATATTATTTATTCCAAACAATTAAAACATTCATGCTTAAAATATACTGATGGTATTATATTCCCTAACCTGACGACCATATATGTACTTATCGGATTGTCTGAAATTGACAAATCTTTGACCGTAAAGCCTCAGTAATGCACATGAAAAATTGATGATATATGTCTATATGACGCGTCACCCACCAAATATTATTGTTTGAGCTTTATCAATTTCAATCTTTTAAGGAAAAGACAAAACAAAAGTGGTTGAACAAAAAGAAAGGTTTACCTAACATGATTCGAAAAACACATTTTAACATTATTATTAACACTACAAGCTTTAAAATTTTGTATTTTAATAAATACAGAATAAATATATTAAAAATTAAATTTTGTATTTTTTCTTATAAAAAATTTTTTTAACATGTTAACTAAAATATTAAGAAATAAGAAAAAAAAGACACTTTTTTTATTTTATTTCATATATGCACAGTATTATAGTTTGACCTAAACCAATGGGATCTATGTCCTAACGAAGTTGCCGAGTTTTAAGGCTTTCGGGCCTTTGAGCAAGTGGAGGAGAGAGACATGCAAAGACACTTTAACGCCCAAATCAAAATGGATCTTTAGAGGACGAATTTTTAGAATTTTAATGAGTCTTATCTTGGGAGAGTCCAAAACTTCCCTTATATGGGTATTTTCTCGATCCTTAGAGATCTTCTAAATGGAAAAAAATACGATGCGCTTCTGTGATTGGTGGAGTCAAGGCGGATCGGAAGTTCCCATGCACTTTGGAGTGAAGAAACTAAATTTGGCCTAATGGCCAGGTCATTGTTGGGCTTTTAAGGCCAAAACTCGAGTCTGCAATAGTGCCTCTAAACGCGATGTGTCTGGCCCAGGTAGAGATATCATGTTTTGGCGGAGCTAGTTTGAAACTGCTTCTTGCAAAGTCGTGTAGAATCGAACGGTCTCCAGAGGCTTCTGATCTTGGAGATCATGCATGCAACTCTCGAGGCGCCGCGTCAGTTGACGTGAGTGGTTTGTTAATTACTCCTGCACATGATTTTACCTGATTGCCCCCTTGGCTTTTTGCATTCACGTTCTTCGTAAATGCCTTCATTTATAAGTTGTTTCAGTTACAAAGGTAACTTATTTTCTAAACTCTTCCACATCATTTTCGTGCAAATTTCGACCGCTTCTGGGATTTTCTTGGAGGCATTATCTTGTACTTTATTACCGTTCATTTTCCAACAACTACCCATTAAGTAAGGCTTTTCTTCCTTTTCGTTTTACTTTGCATCTCTGTTTATTTTGTTATGGAATATGGTGGGTAACATAGCTCTGCCACAAAGGTAGTTTCAAGAAGCTTTAGAGGGGTGCCATAGCCTCTTCGTTTAGGGTCTAAACTAGTTTCTCCTTTAATTTTTCTGGTTTTGGAACTTTAATCTGTAGCACGTAGGCTTATAGTGGCGGTGGTGCCCCCAATTCGTAGGTATGATATGAAAGAGAGCTAAACTTCAACGGAGGTTCATGTTTCCAGTTAGAGGGGTTTCGCAGAGGTATTTCTGGTGCAATAAATTACTGATGTAGTAGGGACCCCTTCGCGCTTTGGTGAAAAAGATCTATAGGAATTACGGGATGCTAATGCGATTTATGGCAGGGGCGCCGCAGAGAGTCAGTATGAACTCTCACTTCCCAATCCTTAGGAGCGCATTTGTTATGTGAACATAGAGGCACACTATCTCCCGACTGGATGTGGGTTTACAAACCTATGTTCAATGTTGTAGGAGTTCACTTCCCCTTTTCTGATTTCATCATCAAGCTCTTGAATTGTTGTACTGTCGCCCCCTCTCATCTCCTTTCTAATAGATGAACAGCTATTAGGTGTTTCGATGTTGTGCGTGAATACCTCAAAATTTCGGCCATAGAGAAAGTTTTTTTGTATTTCTTCCTCCTCAGCAAGCCACTTTAGGAAGACAAACATAAGAAGGGGTATATGTCTTTTTGGGCGGTTCAAAGCTGCAAGATAATCGACTTGTTTAAGGATTCATTCTATTTGTTCAAGGAGGGATACTTCAAGGTGAGGCTAGCTAGGGGGCATCATTCGTTCTGTTTGACCCTTGAGGTGAACGGAGGTTACCTACCTACTGGAAATATGAAGCCATGGCCGATTCTATAGTGAAGGTAACTTATAAGGGGTTAAGTCGGGAGAGTAAAAATATTGTTGATATGTTGACGGTCTTTTTGGGAGTAGACCGTTAAATTTCTGACACATGATGGGTGACCCTAAAGCCAGTTGCCAGTATGTAGGTAGGTTGCCTTTTATTTTGTTTCTGCATTCTCTCTTTTAGTTCATTTTAGTGTCTCATTCTGACAAGCTTCCTTTCTTGCAGTTGATATGGCTGGCGGTCTTACAACCATGGAGAATCTTATGGCTACCTTCCTCGAGATCGAGGATGAGGAGCAATTGTAGGTGGAGGTTGTCCCGCCTTCTAGTGCTGATGAGGGATCTCGGGAAGTAGCTGCTTCCCAGGTTGAAGATGATCTTCATGAGATCACGTCTCTTTCACCCCGGAAGAAAAGAAAGGTTAAAGCAACTGGAAAAGGAAAAGAGGTTGTATCCCTTCCGTGAAGGAGAAGGCCTTTGACGCCCGACCTTTGTTGACGAACACCTATTGCTGGGACCGAAGAATACTTTGCAAACTGTGACCTGACTGATCATGCAAAGTGGGTATCCCGCTTCTTGCTTTGTTCTACGATGGTGGTTTGCAAGGCGGAGGTGGTCTTGGGGTAGTTACAAGTGCTGGATGGCAAACTTCACCAATCTCAGGCTAGTCTGGTGATTGCCCGATCGAAGAAGGAGGCGGCCGAGATTGCTAGAGCTATGGCCGAGAGGAAGGCTAAGGAAGCTGGGGAAGAGATATAGTGCCTCACTAATCTCGAGACGTCGTTGATAGTAGCGGTTGCTAAGGAGGAGTGTCGGGCTAAGGAGGTAGAGAGAAAAGTGAAAGCCGACGAGGATGCCACGGATGTTTAGAAGAAAAGGAATAAGGAGATCGTGAGGAACGTAAAAGAGGCTATCTCCTCTACCAAAAGAGTTTGATGCGTGAGCATCTTTCCTATCTTTTCCTAATGAATTTGTATTTAATTTTTTGAGTTTAATCAAGAATTAAGTATCTTTTAGCCACTATGGATGCTACTTTGATTTGTATGCAATTCTATTTATTTCAGGTAGCATTCAGATGAATTTGATGGAGTTTCTGCAAAAAGAAAAAAAAAAGAGAAGAACGCAAATGATGCTGTCAATCATGACCTCTCTGCACTCAAACCTGAATAACTCGAGCTACAGAGATCAAATGCGAACAATATTTGGATTGAACAGAGAGTTCTGCGGGAGGTGTGCTGGAAGAGTGCTATGCGCACAAATAAGCCCACGCGTACGCGTATATCACACGTGTGCGTCACTTGTAGTTTTGGCACCCCACGCATAAGCGTCTAGGACGCAACTGGCACGCCCATGGGCACGCGTACGTGTTCCAGACGCTTACGTGTTGCCTTCACTTTCGCGTGACCCACGCGTCCGAGTGGGGTTCGCGTGCGCGTCGCCTGCACCGCACTGCACAACAAAAACACGCAAGATTGGTTCTGCCCACTTCAAGTTAGGCACACTAAAGCCCAAGTTAGGCGCAGCTTCACACAACTAAACTCCAATTCATGCTGCCAAGCCCAAGTTAGGTGTGGATCCTAGTGAAGCCAAGTGGTCCCCATCCATCAATTGAAGAAGTGCTGATTGCTATAATTAATTCTGATTTAAACTTTAAATTTTATTTTAAAAGTAGGAAAAGATATTATTTAGTTTTAAAAAATTATAATTAAAATTAATTAGGATTAGATATAGAAGAAAAAAAGAAACTTTTCTTCGGAGAGAATTCCATTCCATTTTGATAATATAAATTATAGTTTACCTGAATCCTAGTTTTTCTCTCTGAACCATGAGCAACTAAACCTCCACTGTTAAGGTTAGGAGCTCTGTCTATTTCTATGGATTGATTCTATTGCCTTTCTATTTTAATTCATGTACTGATTTATAATTTAAGAATTATTTTCGTTCTTTATCTTATGAATTTGGATGGAACCGAAGTATGACCCTCTTTCTAATTGAGTTCTTGTATAAGTTGGGAAAGCTCTTTACTTGAATAACAGCTTAAATAATTTTTCCTAAATTCTAATTATCTGGATTTAACGGGATACGTGACATATAATCCTCTTATATTTGGATAATTAGGATTTCTGTGCCATATAAACTAGAATTGAATTTTACCCTCTAATTGAAATTAGTTGATCAAGGAATTGGCAGTTGATGAGAGTTAGAGGAGACTAGAAAGGTCTAAGGAATTAGGGTCTAGTCACATATAGTTTGCCATGAATTAAATCTTGCATGATTAAAATAAATTAATAAGAAAAGTCAATCCGGAAAATAGATAACTCTGAAGCCTTAACTGCCTTCTCCATATTGTTTTCCCAACTTATTTACTTGCATGTCTTCTGATATTCTGAAGTTCATGTTTAATGCTTTTGAACTCTCAACACCATTTTCTGCTTGTCTAACTAAGTAAATTAATCAACCATTGTTGTTAAGTCCATCAATCCTCGTGGGATCGACCCTCACTCACCTGAGGTATTACTTGGTACAACCCGGTGCACTTGCCGGTTAGTTTGTGGTTATAAAAACCACACTAAGTTTTTGGCACCGTTGCCGGGGATTGATAGTGATTAACAACTATTAGTTGTTTGAGTGCTTAGATTAGGCATTTTAGTTTTAATTTTATTTAAATTTTGCTTTAGTATTTTCGGAAAAAAATATAAAATAATAAAAAAATAGCACTAATACTTTTCTTAATTTCTGAAATTAAGTTTGGTGGTCCCTAGTTAGTCTTATTTTAATTTTTCTTATTTAATTTGCCTAATAATTTCAAAAAAATTTAGTCTTAATTTTACTAGTAATTTTTGAATTTTTGTGTTTGTTTGTTTTATTCAATATTTTTATCTCTTTACTCATGTTACTGGTGCGCGAAATTGTGAACAATACTTTTCACAACTCTCATAATCCCCGGTCATGAACCCCAAAAACTTGGTGTTCAATACCATGGCATTACACAACTTCGCACAACTAACCAGCAAGTGCATTGGGTCGTCCAAGTAATAAACCTTACGCGAGTAAGGGTCGATCCCACGGAGATTGTTAGTATTGAAGCAAGCTATGGTCATCTTGTAAATCTTAGTCAGGCAAACTCAAATAGTAATGGTGATGAACGAAAATAACAAAAAGGTAAAGATAGAGATACTTATGTAATTCATTGGTAAGAACTTCAGATAAGCGCATGAAGATGCCTTCCCTTCCGTCTCTCTGCTTTCCTACTGTCTTCATCCAATCCTTCTTATTCCTTTCCATGGCAAGCTTGTGTAGGGTTTCACCGTTGTCAATGGCTACCTCCCATCCTCTCAGTGAAAACGATTGCATATGCTCTGTCACAGCACGCGGAATTCAGCTGTCGGTTCTCGGTCAGGCCGGAATAGAATCCATCGATTCTTTTGCGTCTGTCACTAACGCCCCGCCTGCTAGGAGTTTGAAGCACGTTACAGTCTTTCAATCATTGAATCCTACTCAGAATACCACAGACAAGGTTAGACCTTCCGGATTCTCTTGAATGCCGCCATCAGTTCTTGCCTATACCACGAAGACTCTGATCTCACGGAATGGTTGGCTCGTTTGTCAGACGAGCACTCGGTTGTCAGGCGATCAACCATGCATCGTGCAATCAGGAATCCAAGAGATATTCACCCAATCGAAGGTAGAACGGAGGTGGTTGTCAGTCACACGTTCATAGGTGAGAATGATGATGAGTGTCACGGATCATCACATTCATCAAGTTGAAGAACAAGTGATATCTTAGAACAAGAACAAGTGGAATTGAATGGAAGAACAATAGTAATTGCATTAATACTCGAGGTACAGCAGAGCTCCACACCTTAATCTATGGTGTGTAGAAACTCCACCGTTGAAAATACATAAGAACAAGGTCTAGGCATGGCCGAATGGCCAGCCTCCCAATGATCTAAGATAGCATAAAAATGAAGATAGCTACCCCGATATCTCAATACAATAGTAAAAGGTCCTACTTATAGAAAACTAGTAGCCTAAGGTGTACAGAGATGAGTAAAAGACATAAAAATCCACTTCCGGGCCCACTTGGTGTGTGCTTGGGCTGAGCAATGAAGCATTTTCGTGTAGAGACTCTTCTTGGAGTTAAACGCCAGCTTTTATGCCAGTTTGGGCGTTTAACTCCCATTTTGGTGCCAGTTCTGGCGTTTAACGCTGGGATTTCTGAGGGTGACTTTGAACGCCGGTTTGGGCCATCAAATCTTGGGCAAAGTATGGACTATCATATATTGCTAAAAATCCCAGGATGTCTACTTTCCAACGCCGTTGAGAGCGCGCCAATTGGGCTTCTGTAGCTCCAAAAAATCCACTTCGAGTGCAGGGAGGTCAGAATCCAACAGCATCTGCAGTCCTTTTTAGTCTCTGAATCAGATTTTTGCTCAGGTCCCTCAATTTCAGCCAGAAAATACCTGAAATCACAGAAAAACACACAAACTCATAGTAAAGTCCAGAAAAGTGAATTTTAACTAAAAACTAATAAAAATATACTAAAAACTAACTAGATCATACTAAAAACATACTAAAAACAATGCCAAAAAGCATACAAATTATCCGCTCATCACAACACCAAACTTAAATTGTTGCTTGTCCTCAAGCAACTGAAAATCAAATAAGATAAAAAGAAGAGAATATGCAATGAATTCCAAAAACATCTATGAAGATCAGTATTAATTAGATGAGCGGGGCTTTTAGCTTTTTGCCTCTGAACAGTTTTGGCATCTCACTCTATCCTTTGAAATTCAGAATGATTGGCTTCTTTAGGAACTCAGAATCCAGCAGTGTTATTGATTCTCCTAGTAGAGTATAATGATTCTTGAACATAGCTACTTATTGAGTCTTGGCTGTGGCCCAAAGCACTCTGTCTTCCAGTATTACCACCGGATACATACATGCCACAGACACATAATTGGGTGAACCTTTTCAGATTGTGACTCAGCTTTGCTAGAGTCCCCAATTAGAGGTGTCCAGGGTTCTTAAGCACACTCTTATTTGCCTTGGATCACAACTCTTATTTCTCTATTTTTTTTTCGTTTTCTTTTTCTTTTTCTCTTTTTTTTTTTGAATAGAAATGTTTTTTCTTGCTTCAAGAATCATTTTTATGATTTTTCAGATCCTCAGTAACATGTCTCCTTTTTCATCATTCTTTCAAGAGCCAATATTCATGAACCACAAATTCAAAAGACATATGCACTGTTTAAGCATACATTCAGAGAACAAAAGTATTGCCACCACATCAAAATAATTAAACTGTTATAAAACTCAAAATTCATGCAATTCTTTCTTTTTCAATTAAGCACATTTTTATTTAAGAAAGGTGATGGATTCATAGGACATTCATAACTTTAAGGCATAGACACTAAGACACTAATGATCACAAGACACAAACATGGATAACCATAAGCATAAAATTCGAAAAACAGAAGAACAAAGAACAAGGAAATCAAAGAACGGGTCCACCTTAGTGATGGCGGCTCTTTCTTCCTCTTGAAGATCCTATGGAGTGCTTGAGCTCCTCAATGTCTCTTCCTTGTCTTTGTTGCTCCTCTCTCATGATTCTTTGATCTTCTCTAATTTCATGAAGGATGATGGAGTGTTCTTGATGCTCCACCCTTAGTTGTCCCATGTTGGAACTTAACTCTCCTAGGGAGGTGTTTAATTGCTCCCAATAGTTTTGTGGAGGAAAGTGTATCCCTTGAAGAATCTCAGGGATCTCATAATGAGTGGGATCTCTTGTGTGCTCCATCCTTTTCTTAGTGATGGGCTTGTCCTCCTCAATGGGGGTGTCTCCCTCTATGTCAACTCCAACTGAATAACAGAGGTGACAAATGAGATGAGGAAAGGCTAACCTTGCCAAGGTAGAGGACTTGTCCGCCACCTTATAGAGTTCTTGGGCTATAACCTCATGAACCTCTATTTCTTCTCCAATCATGATGCTATGGATCATGATAGCCCGATCTATGGTAACTTCGGACCGGTTGCTAGTGGGAATGATTGAGCGTTGTATAAACTCTAACCATCCTCTAGCCACGGGCTTGAGGTCATGCCTTCTTAATTGAACCGGCTTTCCTCTTGAATCTCTCTTCCATTGGGCGCCCTCTTCACATATGACTGTGAGGACTTGGTCCAACCTTTGATCAAAGTTGACCCTTCTAGTGTAAGGATGTTCATCTCCTTGCATCATAGGCAAATTGAATGCCAACCTTACACTTTCCGGACTAAAATCCAAGTATTTCCCCCGAACCACAGTAAGATAATTCTTTGGATTCGGGTTCACACTTTGGTCATGGTTCTTGGTGATCCATGCATTGGCATAGAACTCTTGAACCATCAAGATTCCGACTTGTTGAATGGGGTTGGTAAGGACTTCCCAACCTCTTCTTCGGATCTCATGTCGGATCTCCGGATATTCACCCTTTTTGAGTGAAAAAGGGACCTCGGGGATCACCTTCTTCAAGGCCAAAACTTCATAGAAATGGTCTTGATGCACTCTTGAGATGAATCTCTCCATCTCCCATGACTCGGAGGTGGAAGCTTTTGCCTTCCCTTTCCTCTTTCTAGAGGTTTCTCCGGCCTTGGATGCCATAAATGGTTATGGAAAAACAAAAAGCAATGCTTTTACCACACCAAACTTAAAATGTTTGCTCGTCCTCGAGCAAAAGAAGAAAGAAGAGAGTAGAAGAAGAAGAAATGAGGAGAAAGGGAATGGCTTTGTATTCGGCCAAAGGGGAGAGAAATGGTGTTTAGGAGGTGTGAAAATGAAGGAGTGAAGGAGGGTTTTATGAAGGATGGATGTGAGTGGTGAAGAGAAAGATGGGATTTGATAGGTGAGGGGTTTTTGGGGAAGAGGTGTTGAGGTGATTGGTGAAGAAGAGAGAGAGTGGTAGGGTAGGTGGGGATCCTGTGGGGTCCACAGATCCTGAGGTGTCAAGGAAAAGTCATCCCTGCACCAAATGGCATGCAAAATCACGTTTTGTGCCATTTCTGGCGTTAAACGCCGGGCTGGTGCCCATTTCTGGCGTTTAACGCCAGCATCTTGCCCCTTTCTGGCGTTTAACGCCAGTCTGGTGCCCCTTTCTGGCGTTAAACGCCCAGAATGGTGCCAGACTGGGCGTTAAACGCCTACCAGCTAACCTCACTGGCGTTTAAACGCCAGTGGGTGCGTCCTCCAGGGTGTGCTGTTTTTCTTTCTGTTTTTCATTCTGTTTTTGCTTTTTTCATGGATTTTGTGACTTCTTATGATCATCAACCTACAAAAGACATAAAATAACAAAAGAAAATAGTTAATTATAAAACATTGGGTTGCCTCCCAACAAGCACTTCTTTATTGTCATTAGCTTGACAGAGGACTCTCATGGAGCCTCACAGATTCTCAGAGCCATGTTGGAACCTCCCAACACCAAACTTAGAGTTTGAATGTGGGGGTTCAACACCAAACTTAGAGTTTGGTTGTGGCCTCCCAACACCAAACTTAGAGTTTGACTGTGGGGGCTCTGTTTGGCTCTGTTTTGAGAGATGCTCTTCATGCTTCCTCTCCATGATGACAGAGGGATATCCTTGGGCCTTAAACACCAAGGACTCTTCATTCACTTGAATGATCAACTCTCCTCTATCAACATCAATTACAGCCTTTGCTGTGGCTAGGAAGGGTCTGCCAAGGATGATGGATTCATCCATGCACTTCCCAGTCTCTAGGACTATGAAATCAGTAGGGATGTAATGGTCTTCAACTTTGACCAGAACATCCTCTACAAGTCCATAGGCTTGTTTTCTTGAGTTGTCTGCCATCTCTAGTGAGATTTTTGCAGCTTGCACCTCAAAGATCCCTAACTTCTCCATTACAGAGAGGGGCATGAGGTTTACACTTGACCCTAAGTCACACAAGGCCTTCTTGAAGGTCATGGTGCCTATGGTACAAGGTATAGAAAACTTCCCAGGATCTTGCCTCTTTTGAGGCAGTTTCTGCCTAGACAAGTCATTCAGTTCTTTGGTGAGCAAAGGGGGTTCATCCTCCCAAGTCTCATATCCAAATAACTTGTCATTTAGCTTCATGATTGCTCCAAGGTATTTAGCAACTTGCTCTTCAGTGACATACTCATCCCCTTCAGAGGAAGAATACTCATCAGAGCTCATGAATGGCAGAAGTAAGTCCAATGGAATCTCTAGGGTCTCATTTTGAGCCTCGGATTCCCATGGTTCCTCATTGGGGAACTCATTGGAGGTCAGTGGACGCCCAGTGAGGTCTTCCTCAGTGGCGTTCACTGCCTCTTCCTCATCCCAGAATTTGGCCATGTTGATGGCCTTGCACTCTCCTTTTGGATTTTCTTCTGTATTGCTTGGGAGAGTACTAGGAGGGAGTTCAGTAATTTTCTTGCTCAGCTGACCCACTTGTCCTTCCAAATTTCTGATGGAGGACCTTGTTTCAGTCATGAAACTTTGAGTGGTTTTGATTAGATCAGAGACCATTGTTGCTAAGTCAGAGGTATTCTGCTTAGAGCTCTCTGTCTGTTGCTGAGAAGATGATGGAAAAGGCTTGCTATTGCTAAACCTGTTTCTTCCACCATTATTATTGTTGAAACCTTGTTGAGGTCTCTGTTGATCTTTCCATGAAAGATTTGGATGATTCCTCCATGAAGGATTATAGGTGTTTCCATAGGGTTCTCCCATGTAATTCACCTCCTCTATTGAAGGGTTCTCAGGATCATAAGCTTCTTCCTCAGATGAAGCCTCCTTAGTACTGCTTGGTGCATTTTGCATTCCAGACAGATTTTGAGAAATCATATTGACTTGTTGAGTCAATATTTTGTTCTGAGCCAATATGGCATTCAGAGTGTCAATCTCAAGAACTCCTTTCTTCTGACTAGTCCCATTGTTCACAGGATTTCTTTCAGAAGTGTACATGAATTGGTTATTTGCAACCATTTCAATCAGTTCTTGAGCTTCTGCAGGCGTCTTCTTCAAATGAAGAGAGCCTCCAGCAGAGCTATCCAAAGACATCTTGGACAGTTCAGAGAGACCATCATAGAAAATACCTATGATGCTCCATTCAGAAAGCATGTCAGAGGGACACTTTCTGATCAATTGTTTGTATCTTTCCCAAGCTTCATAGAGGGATTCTCCTTCCTTCTGTCTAAAGGTTTGGACTTCCACTCTAAGCTTACTCAATTTTTGAGGTGGAAAGAACTTTGCCAAGAAGGCATTGACTAGCTTTTCCCAAGAGTCCAGGCTTTCTTTAGATTGAGAGTCCAATCATGTTCTAGCTCTGTCTCTTACAGCAAAAGGGAATAGCATTAGTCTGTAGACCTGATGAGCGGATAATTTATACGCTTTTTGGCATTGTTTTTAGTATGTTTTCAGTAGGATTTAGTTAGTTTTTAGTATATTTTTATTAGTTTTTAGTTAAAATTCACTTCTCTGGACTTTACTATGAGTTTGTGTGTTTTTCTGTGATTTCAGGTATTTTCTGGCTGAAATTGAGGGACCTGAGCAAAAATCTGATTCAGAGACTGAAAAGGACTGCAAATGCTGTTGGATTCTGACCTCCCTGCACTCGAAGTGGATTTTCTGGAGCTACAGAAGCCCAATTGGCGCGCTCTCAACGGCGTTGGAAAGTAGACATCCTGGGCTTTCCAGCAATATATTGTCCATACTTTGCCCAAGATTTGATGGCCCAAACCGGCGTTCAAAGTCACCCTCAGAAATTCCAGCGTTAAACGCCGGAACTGGCACCTAAATGGGAGTTAAACGCCCAAACTGGCATAAAAGCTGGCGTTTAACTCCAAGAAGAGTCTCTACACGAAAATGCTTCATTGCTCAGCCCAAGCACACACCAAGTGGGCCCGGAAGTGGATTTTTATGTCATTTACTCATCTCTGTACACCCTAGGCTACTAGTTCTCTATATATAGGACCTTTTACTATTGTATTTTCATCTTGGTTCTTCTGGTTCCCTCTCTGGGGCCGAAACCAATGATCACTTTTGTTCTTATGTATTTTCAACGGTGGAGTTTCTACACACCATAGATTAAGGTGTGGAGCTCTGCTGTACCTCGAGTATTAATGCAATTACTATTGTTCTTCCATTCAATTCCGCTTGTTCTTGTTCTAAGATATCACTTGTTCTTCAACTTGATGAATGTGATGATCCGTGACACTCATCATCATTCTCACCTATGAACAAGGTGACTGACAACCACTTCTGTTCTACAAGCAACCAAGGCTCTAGTGAATATCTCTTGGATTCTTTAATCGGAATCTTCGTGGTATAGGCAAGAACTGATGGCGGCATTCAAGAGAATCCGGAAGGTCTAACCTTGTCTGTGGTATTCTGAGTAGGATTCAATGATTGAATGACTGTGACGTGCTTCAAACTCCTAGCAGGCGGGGCGTTAGTGACAGACGCAAAAGGATCGATGGATTCTATTCCGTCCTGACCGAGAACCGACAGCTGAATTCCGTTATGCTGTGACAGAGCATATGCAATCGCTTTCACTGAGAGGATGGGAGGTAGCCATTGACAACGGTGAAACCCTACACAAGCTTGCCATGGAAAGGAATAAGAAGGATTGGATGAAGACAGTAGGAAAGCAGAGAGACGGAAGGGAAGGCATCTTCATGCGCTTATCTGAAGTTCCTACCAATGAATTGCATAAGTATCTCTATCTTTACCTTTGTGTTATTTTCGTTCATCACCATTACCATTTGAGTTTGCCTGACTAAGATTTACAAGATGACCATAGCTTGCTTCAATACTAACAATCTCCGTGGGATCGACCCTTACTCGCGTAAGGTTTATTACTTGGACGACCCAGTGCACTTGCTGGTTAGTTGTGCGAAGTTGTGTAATGCCATGGTACTGAACTACCAAGTTTTTGGGGTTCATGACCGGGGATTATGAGAGTTGTGAAAAAGTATTGTTCACAATTTCGCGCACCAAGTTTTTGGCGCCGTTGCCGGGGATTGTTCAAGTTTTGAGCAAGCTTTTGGTAACATCAGTGCCAAGATCCGGCAACAACACCAAGTTTTTGGCGCCGTTGCCGGGGATTGTTCAGTTTGGACAACTGACGGTTCATCTTGTTGCTTAGATTAGGTATTTTTTTCTTCAGAGTTCTTAAGAATGAATTCTAGTGTTTCAAGGTGATGTTCTTATCATCACCAAAGCTGATTGATCCTCATCAATTTAGCTCTTGAATGCAATGTCCTGCTGAAGCTTGGCTAGCCATGTCTAATTCCTTTAGACTAAAGCTTTAGACTAACATTGCATGATTCCTGGAATTCTCATTAAGAATTTTGATACCTTTATTTTCCTTTTCACTTAATTTTCGAAAAAGCAAAAAAAAAAAACTACAAAATCATAAAATCCAAAAATATGTCTTGTTTGAGTCTAGAGTCTCATCTTAAGTTTAGTATCAATTGCATGTTTCTATTCTTATTGCATTCATGCATGTGTCCTCATTGATCTTCAAGTTGTTCTTAATGATTTCTTTGTTTTGATCTTTGAATTCTATTGACTTGAGTGTTTTGTTATATGCATTCTCATTTTGTTAGTGTCAATGGTATACAAACTGCTAAGTTTGGTGTCTTGCATGCATTATTATTTGATTTTAGTTGCATTTTGATTATTCTTTATTATTAAAAATCCAAAAATATTTTTAATTTGTGTCTTTTCAAGTCAATAATACAGAGAATTGAAGATTCAGAACATACTGCAGAGGAATCACACAGAAAAAGCTGGGCATTCAAAAATGCCCAGTGAAGAAGACAGACTGGCGTTTAAACGCCAGCCAGGGTGCCTGGCTGGGCGTTTAACGCCCAAAAGGGTAGCATTTTGGGCGTTAAACGCCAGAATGTGCACCATTCTGGGCGTTTAACGCCAGGATGGCTAGAAGGGAAGATTTTGTTTTCAAATCAATTTTTTTTAAGTTTTCAAAATCTTTTCAAAATCAAATCTTTTTCAAATCAATTTTTCAATCAAATCTTGTTCAAAATCAATTTCTTTCCTTTTTTAAAGATACTTACTATCAATTAATGATTTGATTCAACATTTCAAGTATGTTACCTTTTCTGTTGAGAAATGTTTAATGTTTGAATCATATCTTTTCTTGTTGGTCAAGTTTTTAATTTTCAAATCAAATCTTTTTAAAATGTTTTTCAAATCATATTTTCTCAATCACGTCTTTTTAAAACTAATCATATCTTCTTAACCACATCTTTTCCAAAATAGTTTTCAATCAAATCTTTTTGATTTCTAATTTCAAAATCTTTTTAAAAAAATCACTTGATTTCTTTTCCATTTTCATTTTCGAAAATTAAGTAATGTTTTTAAAAAATGTTTTCAAAATTTTTTCACTTAATTTTCGAAAATCACTTCCCTCCTTCTCACATCCTTCTATTTATGGACTAACACTATCCCTTAATGCAAAATTCGAACTTCATCTCCTTTGTTAAGTTCGAATTTTCTACTTCTGTCTTCTACTCTTTTTTTTCCTCTGACACTTCAAGGAATCTCTATACTGTGACATAGAGGATTCCACAATTTCTTGTTCTCTTCTCTTTCTTATGAGCAGGAGCAAAGACAAAGGCATTCTTGTTGAGGCTGATCCTGAACCTGAAAGGACCTTGAAGAGAAAGCTCAGAGAAGCCAAAGCACAACTCTCTTTAGGGCACCTAACCGAATTTTTCAAGGAAGAAGAACTCATGGCAGCCGAAAACAACAACAATGCCAACAATGCAAGGAAGGTGCTGGGTGACCTTACTGCACCTACTCCCGACTTCTATGGGAGAAGCATCTCTATCCCTGCCATTGGAGCAAACAACTTTGAGCTTAAGCCTCAATTAGTTTCTCTAATGCAACAGAATTGCAAGTTCCATGGACTTCCATTGGAAGATCCTCATCAGTTTTTAGCTGAATTCTTGCAAATCTGTGACACTGTCAAGACTAATGGGGTTGACCCTGAGGTCTACAGACTAATGCTATTCCCTTTTGCTGTAAGAGACAGAGCTAGAGCATGGTTGGACTCTCAACCTAAAGAAAGCCTGGACTCTTGGGAAAAGCTAGTCAATGCCTTCTTGGCAAAGTTCTTTCCACCTCAAAAATTGAGTAAGCTTAGAGTGGAAGTCCAAACCTTCAGACAGAAGGAAGGAGAATCCTTCTATGAAGCTTGGGAAAGATACAAACAATTAATCAGAAAATGTCCCTCTGACATGCTTTCTGAATGGAGCATCATAGGTATTTTCTATGATGGTCTCTCTGAACTGTCCAAGATGTCTTTGGATAGCTCTTCTGGAGGATCTCTTCATCTGAGGAAGAAGCTTATGATCCTGAGAACCCTTCAATAGAGGAGGTGAATTACATGGGAGAACCCTATGGAAACACCTATAATCCTTCATGGAGGAATCATCCAAATTTTTCATGGAAGGATCAACAGAGACCTCAACAAGGTTTCAACAATAATAATGGTGGAAGAAACAGGTTTAGCAATAGCAAGCCTTTTCCATAATCTTCTCAGCAACAGACAGAGAGTTCTAAGCAGAATATCCCTGACTTAGCAACCATGGTCTCTGATCTAATCAAAACCACTCAAAGTTTCATGACTGAAACAGGGTCTTCCATTAGAAATTTGGAAGGACAAGTGGGTCAGCTGAGCAAGAAAATTACTGAGCTCCCTCCTAGTACTCTTCCAAGCAACACAGAAGAAAATCCAAAAGGAGAGTGCAAGGCCATCAACATGGCCGAATTTTGGGAGGAAGAAGAGGCAGTGAACGCCACTGAGGAAGGCCTCACTGGGCGTCCACTGGCCTCCAATGAGTTCCCTAATGAGGAACCATGGGAATCTGAGGCTCAAACTGAGACCATAGAGATTCCAATGGACTTACTTCTGCCATTCATGAGCTCTGATGAGTATTCTTCCTCTGAAGAGGATGAGTATGTCGCTGAGGAGCAAGTTGCTAAATACCTTGGAGCAATCATGAAGCGAAATGACAAGTTATTTGGAAATGAGACTTGGGAGGATGAAGCTCCTTTGCTCACCAAAGAACTGAATAACTTGTCTAGGCAGAAACTGCCTCAAAAGAGACAGGATCCTGGGAAGTTTTCAATACCTTGTACCATAGGCACCATGACCTTCAAGAAGGCCTTGTGTGACTTAGGGTCAAGTGTAAACCTCATGCCCCTCTCTGTAATGGAGAAGTTAGGGATCTTTGAGGTGCAAGCTGCAAAAATCTCACTAGAGATGGCAGACAACTCGAGAAAACAAGCCTATGGACTTGTAGAGGATGTTCTGGTTAAAGTTGAAGACCATTACATCCCTACTGATTTCATAGTCCTAGAGACTGGGAAGTGCATGGATGAATCCATCATCCTTGGCAGACCCTTCCTAGCCACAGCAAGGGCTGTGATTGATGTTGATAGAGGAGAGTTGATCATTCAAGTGAATGAAGAATCCTTGGTGTTTAAAGCCCAAGGATATCCCTCTGTCATCATGGAGAGGAAGCATGAAGAGCTTCTCTCAAAACAGAGCCAAACAGAGCCCCCACAGTCAAACTCTAAGTTTGGTGTTGGGAGGCCACAACCAAACTCTAAGTTTGGTGTTGAACCCCCACATTCAAACTCTAAGTTTGGTGTTGGGAGGTTCCAACATGGTTCTGAGTATCTGTGAGGCTCCATGAGAGTCCTCTGTCAAGCTAATGACAATAAAGAAGCGCTTGTTGGGAGGCAACCCAATGTTTTATAATTAACTATTTTCTTTTGTTATTTTATGTCTTTTGTAGGTTGATGATCATAAGAAGTCACAAAATCCATGAAAAAAGCAAAAACAGAGTGAAAAACAGGAAGAAAAACAGCACACCCTGGAGGACGCACCCACTGGCGTTTAAACGCCAGTGAGGTTAGCTGGTGGGCGTTTAACGCCCAGTCTGGCACCATTCTGGGCGTTTAACGCCAGAAAAGGGCAAGAACCTGGCGTTAAACGCCAGAAAGGGGCACCAGCCCGACGTTTAACGCCAGAATTGGCTCAAAACGTGTTTTTGAATGCCATTTGGTGCAGGGATGACTTTTCCTTGACACCTAAGGATCTGTGGACCCCACAGAATCCCCACCAACCCCACCACCCTCTCTCTTCTTCACCCATTCACCAATCACCTCAACACCTCTCTCCGAAAAACCCCCCCACCTATCAAATCCCACTATCATCTTCACTCTTTCATTCTCACACACCCTAAACACTACTTCTTCCCCTTTTGGCCGAACCACAAAGCCATCTCCCTCTCCTCTATTTCTCCTTCTTCTACTCTCTTCTTTTGCTCGAGGACGAGCAAACCTTTTAAGTTTGGTGTGGTAAAAGCATTGCTTTTTATTTTTCCATAACCATTTATGGCATCCAAGGCCGGAGAAACCTCTAGAAAGAGGAAAGGGAAGGCAAAAGCTTTCACCTCCGAGTCATGGGAGATGGAGAGATTCATCTCAAGGGTGCATCAAGACCACTTCTATGAAGTTGTGGCCATGAAGAAGGGTCAACTTTAATCAAAGGTTGGACCAAGTCCTCATAAACATTTGTGAAGAGGACGCTCAATGGAAGAGAAACTCAAGAGGAAAGCCGGTTCAACTGAGAAGGCATGACCTCAAGCCCATCACTAAGAAAAGGATGGAGCAAACAAGAGACCCCTCTCATCAAGAGATCCCTGAGATGCCTCAAGGGATGCACTTTCCTCCACAAGACTATTGGGAGCAACTAAACACCTCCCTAGGAGAGTTGAGTTCCAACATGGGACAACTAAGGATGGAGCATCAAGAACACTCCATCATCCTCCATGAAATTAGAGAAGATCAAAGAATCATGAGGGAGGAGCAATAAAGACAAGGAAGAGACATTGAGGAGCTCAAGCACTCCATAAGACCTTCAAGAGGAAGAACAAGCCGCCATCACTAAGGTGGACCCGTTCTTTAATCTCCTTGTTCTTTATTCTTCTGTTTTTCGAAAATTTATGCTTATGTTTGTTTGTGTCTTATGATCATTAGTGTCTTAGTGTCTATGCCTTAAGGTTATGAATGTCCTATGAATCCATCACCTCTCTTAAATGAAAACTGTTTTTATCACAAAAGAACAAGAAGTACAGGATTTCAAATTCATCTTTAAAACTAGCTTAATTAGTTTGATGTGGTGACAATACTTTTTGTTTTCTGAATGTATGCTTAAACAGTGCATATGTCTTTTGAATTTGTTGTTCATGAATGTTAAAATTGTTGGCTCTTGAAAGAATGATGAAAAAGGAGAAATGTTACTGAGGATCTGAAAAATCATTAAAATGATTCTTGAAGCAAGAAAAAGCATTTCCATTCAAAAAAAAAAAGAATTTTTTCGAAAAAAAAAAAGAGAGAAAAAGAAAAGAAAAACGAAAAAAATATATAATAAGAGTTGAGTGTGCTTAAGAACCCTGGACACCTCTAATTGGGGACTTTAGCAAAGCTAAGTCACAATCTGAAAAGGTTCACCCAATTATGTGTCTGTGGCATGTATGTATCCGGTGGTAATACTGGAAGATAGAGTGCTTTGGGCCACAGCCAAGACTCAATAAGTAGCTATGTTCAAGAATCATCATACTTAACTAGGAGAATCAATAACACTATCTGGATTCTGAGTTCCTAAAGAAGCCAATCATTCTGAATTTCAAAGGATAAAGTGAGATGCCAAAACTGTTCGGAGGCAAAAAGCTACTAGTCCCGCTCATCTAATTTGGAGCTAAGTTTCATTGATAATTTGGAGTCTATAGTATATTCTCTTCTTTTTATCTTATTTGATTTTCAGTTGCTTGGGGACAAGCAACAATTTAAGTTTGGTGTTGTGATGAGCGGATAATTTATACGATTTTTGGCATTGTTTTTAGTATGTTTTCAGTAGGATTTAGTTAGTTTTTAGTATATTTTTATTAGTTTTTAGTTAAAATTCACTTCTCTGGACTTTACTATGAGTTTGTGTGTTTTTCTGTGATTTCAGGTATTTTCTGGCTGAAATTGAGGGACCTGAGCAAAAATCTGATTCAGAGACTGAAAAGGACTGCAGATGCTGTTGGATTCTGACCTCCCTGCACTCGAAGTGGATTTTCTGGAGATACAGAAGCCCAATTGGCGCGCTCTCAACGGCGTTGGAAAGTAGACATCCTGGGCTTTCCAGCAATATATGATAGTCCATACTTTGCCCAATATTTGATGGCCCAAACCGGCGTTCAAAGTCACCCTCAGAAATTCCAGCGTTAAACGCCGGAACTGGCACCTAAATGGGAGTTAAACGCCCAAACTGGCATAAAAGCTGGCGTTTAACTCCAAGAAGAGTCTCTACACGAAAATGCTTCATTTCTCAGCCCAAGCACACACCAAGTGGGCCCGGAAGTGGATTTTTATGTCATTTACTCATCTCTGTACACCCTAGGCTACTAGTTCTCTATATATAGGACCTTTTACTATTGTATTTTCATCTTGGTTCTTCTGGTTCCCTCTCTGGGGCCGAAACCAATGATCACTTTTGTTCTTATGTATTTTCAACGGTGGAGTTTCTACACACCATAGATTAAGGTGTGGAGCTCTGCTGTACCTCGAGTATTAATGCAATTACTATTGTTCTTCCATTCAATTCCGCTTGTTCTTGTTCTAAGATATCACTTGTTCTTCAACTTGATGAATGTGATGATCCGTGACACTCATCATCATTCTCACCTATGAACAAGGTGACTGACAACCACTTCTGTTCTACAAGCAACCAAGGCTCTAGTGAATATCTCTTGGATTCTTTAATCGGAATCTTCGTGGTATAGGCAAGAACTGATGGCAGCATTCAAGAGAATCCGGAAGGTCTAACCTTGTCTGTGGTATTCTGAGTAGGATTCAATGATTGAATGACTGTGACGTGCTTCAAACTCCTAGCAGGCGGGGCGTTAGTGACAGACGCAAAAGGATCGATGGATTCTATTCCGGCCTGACCGAGAACCGACAGCTGAATTCCGCTATGCTGTGACAGAGCATATGCAATCGCTTTCACTGAGAGGATGGGAGGTAGCCATTGACAAGGGTGAAACCCTACACAAGCTTGCCATGGAAAGGAATAAGAAGGATTGGATGAAGACAGTAGGAAAGCAGAGAGACGGAAGGGAAGGCATCTTCATGCGCTTATCTGAAGTTCCTACCAATGAATTGCATAAGTATCTCTATCTTTACCTTTGTGTTATTTTCGTTCATCACCATTACCATTTGAGTTTGCCTGACTAAGATTTACAAGATGACCATAGCTTGCTTCAATACTAATAATCTCCGTGGGATCGACGCTTACTCGCGTAAGGTTTATTACTTGGACGACCCAGTGCACTTGCTGGTTAGTTGTGCGAAGTTGTGTAATGCCATGGTACTGAACTACCAAGTTTTTGGGGTTCATGACCGGGGATTATGAGAGTTGTGAAAAAGTATTGTTCACAATTTCGCGCACCAAGACCTCAGGGTCAACCCCATTAGTCTTGACAGTGTCACAAATTTGCAAGAATTCAGCTAAAAACTGATGAGGATCTTCCAATAGAAGTCCATGGAACTTGCAATTCTGTTGCATTAGAGAAACTAATTGAGGCTTAAGCTCAAAGTTGTTTGCTCCAATGGCAGGGATAGAGATGCTTCTCCCATAGAAGTCGGGAGTAGGTGCAGTAAGGTCACCCAGCACCTTCCTTGCATTGTTGGCATTGTTGTTGTTTTCGGCTGCCATGTGTTCTTCTTCTTTGAAGAATTCGGTTAGGTGCTCTAAAGAGAGTTGTGCTTTGGCTTCTCTGAGCTTTCTCTTCAAGGTCCTTTCAGGTTCAGGATCAGCCTCAACAAGAATGCCTTTGTCTTTGCTCCTGCTCAAAAGAAAGAGAAGAGAACAAGAAAATGTGGAATCCTCTATGTCACAGTATAGAAATTCCTTGAAGTGTCAGAGGAAAAGAAGAGTAGAAGACAGAAGTAGAAAATTCGAACTTATCAAAGGAGATGGAGTTCGAATTTTGCATTAAGGGATAGTGTTAGTCCATAAATAGAAGGATGTGAGAAGGAGGGAAGTGATTTTCGAAAATTAAGTAGAAAATTTGAAATCATTTTTTTGAAAAACATTACTTAATTTTCGAAAATGAAAATGGAAAAGAAATCAAGTGATTTTTGAAAAAGATTTTGAAATTAGAAATCAAAAAGATTTGATTGAAAACTATTTTGAAAAAGATGTGGTTAAGAAGATATGATTAGTTTTAAAAAGATGTGATTGAGAAAATATGATTTGAAAAACATTTTAAAAAAGATTTGATTTGAAAATTAAAAACTTGACTAACAAGAAAAGATATGATTCAAACATTAAACCTTTCTCAACAGAAAAGGTAACATACTTGAAATGTTGAATCAAATCATTAATTGATAGTAAGTATCTTTAAAAATGGAAAGAAATTGGTTTTGAAAAAGATTTGATTGAAAAATTGATTTGAAAAAGATTTGATTTTGAAAAGATTTTGAAAACTTAGAAAAAATTTGATTTGAAAACAAAATCTTCCCTTCTAGCCATCCTGGCGTTAAACGCCCAGAATGGTGCACATTCTGGCGTTTAACGCCCAAAATGCTACCCTTTTGGGCGTTAAACGCCCAACCAGGTACCCTGGCTGGCGTTTAAACGCCAGTCTGTCCTTCTTCACTGGGCGTTTTGAACGCCCAGCTTTTTCTGTGCATTTCCTCTGCTGTATGTTCTGAATCTTCAATTCTCTTTATTATTGACTTGAAAAGACACAAATTAAAAATATTTTTGGATTTTTAATAATAAGGAAAAATCAAAATGCAACAAGAATCAAATAACAATGCATGCAAGACACCAAACTTAGCAGTTTGTATACTACTGACACTAACAGGATGAAAATGCATATGAGACACACAAAACACTCAAGTCAATAGAATTCAAAGATTAGAGCAAGTAAATCGTCAAGAACATCTTTAAGATCACCAAGATACATGAATGAATGCATGCAATTGACACCAAACTTAAGATGAGACACTAGACTCAAACAAGAAATATTTTTGGATTTTATGATTTTTTTAATTTTTTTTGTGTTTTTCGAAAATTAAGTGGAAAAAGATATCAAAATTCTTAATGAGAATTCCAGGAATCAGTGCAATGCTAGACTAAGACTCCGGTCCAGGAATTAGACATGGCTTCACAGCCAGCCAAGCTTTCAAAGAAAGCTTCGGTCCAAAACACTAGACATGGCCAAAGGCCAGCCAAGCCTTAGCAGATCACTGCTCCAAAAGCAAGATTGATAGAAATCAACAAGCTCTTGTGATGATAAGTTGAAACCTCGGTCCAATGAGATTAGACATGGCTTCTCAGCCAGCCAGACTTCAACAAATCATCATGAAACTCTAGAATTCATCTTCAAGAATTTCGAAAAAAATACCTAATCTAAGCAACAAGATGAACCGTCAGTTGTCCAAACTAGAACAATCCCTGGCAATAACGCCAAAAACTTGGTGTTGTTGCCGGATCTTGGCACTGATGTTACCAAAAGCTTGCTCAAAACTTGAACAATCCCCGGCAACGGCGCCAAAAACTTGGTGCGCGAAATTGTGAACAATACTTTTCACAACTCTCATAATCCCCGGTCATGAACCCCAAAAACTTGGTGTTCAATACCATGGCATTACACAACTTCGCACAACTAACCAGCAAGTGCACTGGGTCGTCCAAGTAATAAACCTTACGCGAGTAAGGGTCGATCCCACGGAGATTGTTAGTATTGAAGCAAGCTATGGTCATCTTGTAAATCTTAGTCAGGCAAACTCAAATAGTAATGGTGATGAACGAAAATAACAAAAAGGTAAAGATAGAGATACTTATGTAATTCATTGGTAGGAACTTCAGATAAGCGCATGAAGATGCCTTCCCTTCCGTCTCTCTGCTTTCCTACTGTCTTCATCCAATCCTTCTTATTCCTTTCCATTGCAAGCTTGTGTAGGGTTTCACCGTTGTCAATGGCTACCTCCCATCCTCTCAGTGAAAACGATTGCATATGCTCTGTCACAGCACGTGGAATTCAGCTGTCGGTTCTCGGTCAGGCCGGAATAGAATCCATCGATTCTTTTGCGTCTGTCACTAACGCCCCGCCTGCTAGGAGTTTGAAGCACGTCACAGTCATTCAATCATTGAATCCTACTCAGAATACCACAGACAAGGTTAGACCTTCCGGATTCTCTTGAATGCCGCCATCAGTTCTTGCCTATACCACGAAGACTCTGATCTCACGGAATGGTTGGCTCGTTTGTCAGACGAGCACTCGGTTGTCAGGCGATCAACCATGCATCGTGCAATCAGGAATCCAAGAGATATTCACCCAATCGAAGGTAGAACGGAGGTGGTTGTCAGTCACACGTTCATAGGTGAGAATGATGATGAGTGTCACGGATCATCACATTCATCAAGTTGAAGAACAAGTGATATCTTAGAACAAGAACAAGTGGAATTGAATGGAAGAACAATAGTAATTGCATTAATACTCGAGGTACAGCAGAGCTCCACACCTTAATCTATGGTGTGTAGAAACTCCACCGTTGAAAATACATAAGAACAAGGTCTAGGCATGGCCGAATGGCCAGCCTCCCAATGATCTAAGATAGCATAAAAATGAAGATAGCTACCCCGATATCTCAATACAATAGTAAAAGGTCCTACTTATAGAAAACTAGTAGCCTAAGGTGTACAGAGATGAGTAAAAGACATAAAAATCTACTTCCGGGCCCACTTGGTGTGTGCTTGGGCTGAGCAATGAAGCATTTTCGTGTAGAGACTCTTCTTGGAGTTAAACGCCAGCTTTTATGCCAGTTTGGGCGTTTAACTCCCATTTTGGTGCCAGTTCCGGCGTTTAACGCTGGGATTTCTGAGGGTGACTTTGAACGCCGGTTTGGGCCATCAAATCTTGGGCAAAGTATGGACTATCATATATTGCTGGAAAGCCCAGGATGTCTACTTTCCAACGCCGTTGAGAGCGCGCCAATTGGGCTTCTGTAGCTCCAGAAAATCCACTTCGAGTGCAGGGAGGTCAGAATCCAACAGCATCTGCAGTCCTTTTTAGTCTCTGAATCAGATTTTTGCTCAGGTCCCTCAATTTCAGCCAGAAAATACCTGAAATCACAGAAAAACACACAAACTCATAGTAAAGTCCAGAAAAGTGAATTTTAACTAAAAACTAATAAAAATATACTAAAAACTAACTAGATCATACTAAAAACATACTAAAAACAATGCCAAAAAGCATACAAATTATCCGCTCATCAGTTACCTTACTGGAATTCTCTGCACTCTGTGGTTGAGAGTTCCATCTTTTCTTGTCTTCTGTTTGTTTATGCGCAGGAATAGAGACAAAGAACATCTCTTAGACTTTGATCTTGAACCTGAAAGAACTTTCAGGCGGCGTTTGCAACAAGCAAGACTTTACATGGCTGCAGAATCCACTATGGATCCTAGTGATGTTGTTAATGCCAATGTGGCAAATCCGAATGGGAATGAGAAACAAAGGAGAGTACTTGGGTCTTACTCTGCTCCTACTGTGGATCTTGTTGGAAAAAGCATTGTGGTGCCTCCTATAGCTGCGAACAACTTTGAGTTGAAGCCACAATTGGTCACCCTGGTGTAACAAAACTGCCAGTATCATGGTCTTCCCCATGAAGATCCAAATTAATTTATTTCTAATATTCTGCAGATTTGTGATACTGTGAAGACAAATGGAGTGAACCTTGAGATGTACAAACTCATGCTCTTCCCGTTTGCTCTGAGGGATAGAGCAAAGGGCTAGATTCCCAACCCAAGGAGAGCTTGGATACTTGGGACAAGATTGTTACTGAGTTTCTTACTAAATTTTTCCCCACCAAAGAAGCTAACTAAGCTCAGGGTGGAGATTTAGACCTTCAGGCAGAAGGATGGTGAAACTCTTTTTGAAGCATGGGAGAGATACAAGCTACTGACTAGGCAATGTCCTCCAGACATGTTTTCCAAATGGACCCAACTAGATATCTTTTATAAAGGTTTGAGTGAAATGTCCAAGATGTGGTTAGATAATTCTGCAGGTGGTTCACTGCACAAGAAGAAGACACCAGAGGAGACTATTGAGCTTATTGAATTGGTTGCTAGCAACCAATATTTATACTCATCTAATAGGAATCCTGTGAACTCTGAGGCTCCTCAGAAGAAGGGTGTTATGGAAGTAGAAGCTTTTAATGCTATTCTTGCTCAGAACAAGTTTATGTCTCAGCAAATAAGTCTACTTACTCAACAGATGGGTGGCATGTAAGTCTCAGCTATCAACACCCAAAGTCCACCTCAAGAGGTCTCTTATGACATGAGAGGTAATTTTGTGCAAAATGATAATTATGATTATGCTCAATCCTCTTCTGAACAGGTAAATTACATGGGGAATGGTCCTAGAAACCCCAATAATGGTCCTTACTCTAAGACATATAATCAGGGATGGAGAAATCACCCAAATTTTGGGTGGAGGGACCAACCTCAGAGACCTCAGAATTTCAACAATAATTCTCAAGGCGGCTTCCAACAGAATAATCACAATAATTGCCAATTTTAGTCGCATCAACAACAATCACCTCTGCAGGCAAATTGTAAATCCCAAGAAGATTATAATTGGGAGATGATAAGGAGTTTTATGCAGGAAACCAGAGCCTCCATTAGAAACTTGCAAGTGCAAATGGGCCAACTAAGCAAGCAAATACTTGAGAGGTCCGCAAGTACATTTTCATGTGATACAGTGGTGAACCCAAGAGAAGACTGCAAGGTTATTCAATTGAGAAGTGGTAAAGTAGATGGATCTGAGACCAAGGTCAATGAAGAGTCAGTTGAAAAAGAAGCTCTAGAGGAGAAGAAGGAAGAAGTGGAGCACGCCCCTCCTAAGCGTGCAGACAATCCATTCCCTGATTCTCTTGACACTTATCCCACCTTGCTAAAGGCTGCTGAATACAAGCCAAAAATGCCATATCCTCAGAGGCTTCAGAAGGCTTCCAAAGAAAAGTAATTTTCTAAATTTTTAGATGTCTTCAAGAAGCTACAGATCAACATTCCTTTTGCAGAGGATCTTGAGGAAATGCCTCTCTATGCTAAATTTATGAAAGAGTTGTTGACCCGCAAGAGGAACTGGAAGGAACAAGAAACAGTGGTGCTAACCAAGGAATGCAGTGCCATAAATCAACACAACCTTCCTGAGAAAATGCTAGATCCAGGGAGCTTTGTAATTCCATGCACCATTGGAGATGTCACCATTCAGAGAGCTTTATGTGATCTTGGAGCTAGCATCAATCTAATGCCACTTTCAGTGATGAAAAAGCTTCAAATTGAGGAGGTAAAACCCACTCGTATTTCTCTTCAACTTGCTGATCTTTCGATTAAATTACCTGTGGGTGTTGTTGAGGATTTACTTGTTAAAGTAATACCATTTATTTTTCCTGTTGATTTTGTTATATTAGACATGGAAGATGAGGTAAAATCCTCTATTATACTTGGTAGACCCTTTTTAGCTATAGGTAGAGCTTTGATTGATGTGCAAAAGGGTGAATTAACCCTGAGGGTCAATGAAGAACAGGTGGTCCTTAATGTTTTTGAAGCTCTCAAATACCCTAATGATTCTGAAGGGTGCATGAAAATAGATGTTATTAAACTACTTATTCAAGAGATACTGAAAGCTGAGGTACTTGATGACATTCTGGATCCTATTTCTGAGTATGAATTAGTAGAAGTTGACGATTCACCACCCCAGAAGGCTGTGGTTCACACGCCTAAAGCAGAGGAGGAAGCCCCCAAGCTTGAGCTCAAACCTTTACCTCTTTCTCTAAATTATGTGTTTTGGGTGAAAATGATTTATATCTAGTGATTATTAGCTCTTCCCTAAAGTCTGAAGAGGAAGAGGCACTTATTTCAGTGCTCAAAAGCCATAAAACAGCTCTTGAGTGGACCATTAGTGACTTGAAGAGGATTAGTCCAACCAAGTGTATGCACAAGATCCTCCTTGAAGACGATGCTAAACTAGTTGTGCAACCACAAAGGAGACTCAATCCAACCATGAAAGAGGTGGTCCAAAAAGAGGTAATGAAATTATGGGAAGCAGGTATTATTTACTCTATTTCTGACAGTCTTTGGGTAAGTCCTGTGCAGGTAGTTCCCAAGAAAGGAGGGATGACAGTGATCAAGAATGAAAAGAATGAGCTTATTCCTACAAGAACAGTCACATGTTGGAGAATGTGTATAAACTACAGGAGGCTCAACACTGCTACAAGGAAGGATCATTTCCCCCTGCTTTTCATTGATCAGATGCTTGAGAGGTTAGCTGGTCATGCTTTTTATTATTTTCTGGATGGATATTCTGGATATAATCAAATTGTAGTTGACCCTCAAGATCAAGAGAAGACAACATTCACATGCCCTTTTGGAGTGTTTGCCTACAGGAGAATGCCATTTGGTACTCTGTAATGCTCCAGCAACTTTTCAGAGGTGTATGCTTTCAATTTTTTCTGATATGGTTGAAAAATTCATTGAGGTATTTATGGATGATTTTTATGTTTTTGGTAATTTTTTTGAATCCTGCCTTAAGCATTTATCTCTTGTCTTGAAACGGTGTCAAGAATCAAACCTTGTTTTAAATTGGAAAAAATGTCATTTTATGGTTACAGAAGGTATTGTTCTTGGACACCAGATTTCAAGTAAGGGGATTGAGGTTGACAGAGCAAAGGTGGAGGTAATTAAAAAATTACCACCACCAGCTAATGTTAAGGGAGTCAAGAGTTTCTTGGCTCATGCAGGATTTTATAGAAGATTTATAAAGGATTTTTCTAAAATTGCTAAACCATTAAGCAATCTGTTGGTTGTTGATGTTCCTTTTGTCTTTGATTCTGATTGCCTGCATGCTTTTGAAACTCTGAAAGCAAACCTTACCTCTGCTCCCATCATAGCTCCCCCTGACTGGGATTTACCAATTGAGTTGATGTGTGATGCTAGTGATTTTGCTATAGGAGCTGTTTTAGGACAAAGGCACATCAAGCTTATACATGTCACTTATTATGCTAGCCGTGTGTTAAATGATGCCCAAAAGAATTACACAACTACAGAAAAAGAATTATTAGCTATTGTGTATGATGTTGATAGGTTTAGGTCCTATTTAATTGGTTCTAAGGTTATTGTTTATACTAATCATACTGCTTTGAAGTACCTTCTAACCAAACAGGATTCTAAACCAAAATTAATCAGATGGGTGTTGCTCCTTCAGGAGTTTAATATTGAGATAAAAGACAGGAAAGGGTCAGAAAATCAAGTAGCTGACTATCTTTCCAGAATTGAGCCTGAAGCAAGAGTACAACCACCCATAGCTGTAACTGAGATGTTTCCGGATGAGCAATTGTTCCTCATTCAGCAGGCTCCATGATTTGCAAACATTGTAAATTACAAAGCCATGATTATATTCAAAGGGAGTACAGTAGAAAACAAGTAAAGAAGCTATTGACTGATGCAAAGTACTACATTTGGGAAGAAACATACCTTTTTAAAAGGTGTTCAGATGGTATAATCTGGAGGTGTGTCAAACTCTTTCCCGGGAAGCTGAAATTTCGGTGGTCAGGACCGTTTGTGGTCACCAGAGCTTCACCATATAGTCAGGTGGAAATACAGGAAGAGAATTTTGATAGAAAAATTACAGTGAATGGATAGAGGTTGAAGCACTATCTTGGAGGCAAGATCGATCGCCAGAGGTCCGCTCATCGGCTGAATTAGCAGAATTGACCATCAAGCTAGTGATGTTAAAGAAGTGCTTGTCGGGAGGCAACCCGATAATTTCATATCCTTAGTTATTTTTTGTAGTGGTGGTTTCTTATTTATTTGATTTTTATTGATTTTTTACTGTTTTTCTTTCATTTTCCGTGTGTTTTGATCATGCGGCTATTTTAGAACAAGAACCGAACACTTCGAAAAATTTTTGCCGAAAAAAAAGCGAGAGAAAATAGGCCGAGTGTTGTGCTGGAGTTGTGTACAAACTTTGCCCCGTGCACCAGCTCATCCATGCGTACGCGTCACTCTGGTTCTCGGCAATCCACGCGGGAGCGCACATGGCGCGCACGCGTGCCTTGAAAAATCGACGTAAATGGGTGCATGGCCGAAAGTTGTGCTGGTCTCGCGCTGGTATTGTGCTAGCCGCGCAACTCAACCCACACGTCTGCGTCCCTGACGCGTACGCGTCACCCTCACCATATGGCCAACCACGCATACGCACGCTGTGTGCGTACGCGTCGATCACGCCGCATCACTTACCCCGCGCGCCGCCCTGTTTTCATTCTCTCTCCCTCCCAAATCTTTATTCTTTCTTGTTCTTTTATCCTTCTATTCTTCTTTTATCATACTATTTTTTTTCATGTGCCTTTTTTTATGTCCCTCTCTGTTTTCAGTCCTTTTTTGCTTAAGGACAAGCAAACCTTTAAGTTTGGGGTTGTCGCTTCGCTTATGGCTTTTCTGTTTATTTTTATGGTACCAAAGGGAGGCGAATCATCTTCACTGAGGAGCATAGCCTAAAGAATAAGACGACCACTAGGATAACTGAGGTGGTTGAGTTCCTTTCATTCTATTTTCTCTTCTGCTCTTATTTTGTTGTCTTTTATTTTCTGTTGCTTTGATTACCTGCATGATCTTTAGTACTTTCAATTCTTAGATTTAGTTTCATTCTGTTATCTGCTTTTAGTAAAAAAAATTGTCTCATGTATCACTCACTGAGCTTGAATCTAAAAAGAAAAGAAAAGAAGTGATGTATGGCATGAGAAATTGAGTTTATATTTAAGAGTAGCCTTATTTACTTAAATGCGGTGGTATTATTTGTAATTCTGAATGCATGATATGAACCGTGCATAGTTAAATTTGAATCAAAGGATGTTGATGTATATGGAACAGGAATTTAGAGAACTATTATGACTTCTCTGAAATTTATGAAAGTTTAATCCTTGAAGCAGAAGAAAACAGCAAAAGAAAAAAAAATAAAAGCACGGTCCAAGGCTCTGAGCATCAATGACTAGGGAGGTCAGACATAATTAAAAGCTCAAAGAGTTGTTTTCCTAGTCATATGCTTATGGTGTGATTGTGTCAAGTAATCATTGAGACAAAACACTAAGAGTCGAGATCAAATGCATTTAACAGAGTATGCCAAAGGCTTTGAGCACCACTGTCTGGGAGTAACTGAAATAAAAATTAGAACTTAAAGAGAGTTTTCCAGTTAAGTGCTTGTGGTGTTTTTGTGTTAAATAACCCTTGAGACAAAACATTTAAAGTCACGGCTAGGCTCAAGGTATAAAGCACCAAAGAAAAGAGAATTAAAGTAAATTTTGCTGTGTTTAAGGATTAAACTGGAGTATAAAGATCAAAGAATTCATAATATGATCCGGATTCTAATTCCGAATGACACTGACATTCCTCTGATTCAAAGGAGAGTGAGATGCCAAAACTGTTCAAAGTTACAATGAATAGACCCCATTTTAAGAATAGACTTGAGAATGATTAAACTCTCACTTCTCATGCAAATTCACATCTTAATCATGCACTTATTTTGGTTGCTTAAGGACAAGCAACAATTCAAGTTTAGTGTTGTGATGCGTGAGCATCTTTTCTATCTTTTCCTAGTGAATTTACATTAATTTGTTGAGTTTAATCAAGAATTAAGTATCTTTTAGCCACCATGGATGCTACTTTGATTTGTATGCAATTCTATTTATTTCAGGTAACATTCGGATGAATTTGATGGAGTTTCCGCAGAAAAAGAGAAGAAGGCAAATGATGCTGTCAATCCTGATCTCTCTGCACTCAAACCTGAATAACTCGAGCTACAGAGATCAAATGCAAACAATATTTGGATTGAACAGAAAGTTCTGTGGGAGGAATGCTGGAAGAGTGCTATGCGCACGAACAAGCCCACGCGTACGCGTATATCACGCGTGCGCGTCACTTGTAGTTATTACACCCCACGCATAAGCATCTAGGACACTGATGATTGGATTTTTGACGGTATAGAATTTCACAAATGAATTCTCGTTGCAAGTATAGTCTCTAAACCAATCAAAAATCCTTTCATGCAAAAGATTGTTTGTCACAAGTAACAAACCCCTAAAATTAATAACCGAAGTATTTAAACCTCGGGTCGTTCTCCCTAGGAATTGTAATGAAGTGTCTTGTTATTGGTTGTGATGTGTTTTGGGGTTTTGGATAAGAAGCATGAAAAGTAAATGGCAATGAAAATAAACTAACAACTATAAAAGGCTCTTGGCAAGGTATGAAAACTAGAAGTCCTATCCTAGTTATCCTTCTCAATTGTGATGAGAATTGTTTATTGCTACCACTTAGTTAACCCTTACTAAATAAAGGAAAGTCAAGTGGATGAATTGACTTGAGCCACAAGTCCTAGCCAACTCCCAAGGAAAGACTAGCTTTAGTGCACTCCAAACCAATTAGCAATCTCTCCAATTATCAATCAACAAAGGAATTAGATAACTCAAGTGTCACTAATTACTCTACCTAGGCCAAGAGGAACAAAATCTACACTATATCTAGAAGAGGCATTTCAACAAACACATACAAGGCAATAAAAGTAAATAACATAAATTGCAAGAATTAAAGGAATCTACAACTACAAAGGCAAGAGATCAACAATAGAAAAGCAAAGAAGAACAATTATTATGAATTACCTCTTATTGAATTGAAAGAAAATGGAAGGAACAATAGTAGATCTACAACAAAGTATAAGAACAACATACAGGAAATTACAATAAAAGAATGGAAGAAGAACGAATGTAACAACAAGGAATTGAGAAGATAGAAGTAGAAGAAGATGAATTAAAATCTAGATCTAAGAACTAAACCTAATCCTAATCCTAATTCTAGAGAGAAGTGAGAGCTTCTCTCTCTAGAAACTACTTCTAAAACTAAACTATGACTAATTGGTTAAAAGTTAGTTGATTCCTCTTCAATCCTTGGCTTAAATAGCATCAGAAATGAGTTGGATTGGGCCCACAAGGCTTCTAAAATCGCTGGCCCCATGTTGCATTAAGTGAACCAGATGGCAGCAACGGCATGTGCGCGTACTATGCGCGTGCGCGCCACCATACGTGTAGCAATGATGAGCGGATAATTTATACGTTTTTTGGCATTGTTTTTAGTATGTTTTTAGTATGATCTAGTTAGTTTTTAGTATATTTTTATTAGTTTTTAGTTAAAATTTACTTTTCTGGACTTTACTATGAGTTTGTGTATTTTTCTGTGATTTCAGGTATTTTCTGGTTGAAATTGAGGGACCTGAGCAAAAATCTGATTCAGAGACTAAAAAGGACTACAGATGCTGTTTGATTCTGACCTCCCTGCACTCGAAGTAGATTTTCTGGAGCTACAGAAGCCCAATTGGCGCGCTCTCAACGGCGTTGGAAAGTAGACATCCTGGGATTTCCAGCAATATATGATAGTTCATACTTTGCCCAAGATTTGATGGCCAAAACCGGCGTTCAAAGTCACTCTCAGGATTTCCAGCGTTAAACGCCGGAACTGGCACAAGAATGGGAGTTAAACGCCCAAACTGGCACCAAAGCTGGCATTTAACTCCAAGAAGAGTCTCTATCCAAAAATGCTTCAATGCTCAGCCCAAGCACACACCAAGTGGGCCCGGAAGTGGATTTTTATGTCATTTACTCATCTTTTGTAAACCCTAGGCTACTAGTTCACTATTAATAGGATCTTTTGACATTGTATCTGTACCTCATGACACTTTACACGTTTCTTTGTGTACCTTCCACGGCATGAGTCTCTAAACCCCATGGTTGGGGGTGAGGAGCTTTGCTGTGTCTTGATGGATTAATGCAATTACTACTATTTTTCATTCAATCATGCCTGCTTCCATTCTAAGATATTACTTGTTCTTAAATCGGATGAATGTGATGATCCGTGACACTCATCATCATTCTCAACTATGAACGTGTGCCTGACAACCACCTCCGTTCTACCTTAGATTAAGTAGATATCTCTTGGATTCTTTAATCAGAATCTTCGTGGTATAAGCTAGAACTGATGGCGGCATTCAAGAGAATCTGGAAGGTCTAAACCTTGTCTGTGGTATTCTGAGTAGGATTCAATGATTGAATGACTGTGACGAGCTTCAAAATCCTGAGGGCTAGGCATTAGTGACAGACGCAAAAGAATCACTGGATTCTATTCCAACCTGATTGAGAACCGACAGATGGATAGCCGTGCCGTGATAGGGTGCGTTGAACATTTCCACTGAGAGAATGGGAGGTAGCCACTGACAACGGTGAAACCCTTGTATACAGCTTGCCATGGAAGGATCCTTGCGTGCTTGAAGAAGAAGACAGTAGGAAAGCAGAGATTCAGAAGATGGAGCATCTCCAAAACCTCAACCTGTTCCCCATTACTGCAAAACAAGTACTTATTTCATGTTCTTTTACTTTTCACCATCAACCTTGATAATTATTGATATCCTGACTAAGATTTACAAGATAACCATAGCTTGCTTCAAGCCGACAATCTCCGTGGGATCAACCCTTACTCACGTAAGGTATTACTTGGATGACCCAGTGCACTTGCTGGTTAGTTGTGCGGGGTTGCAAAAGTGTGATTGCGATTTCGTGCTCCAAGTTTTTGGCGCCGTTGCCGGGGATTGTTCGAGTTTGGACAACTGACAGCTTATCTTGTTGCTTAGATTAGGACTGTTTTATTTTTGTTGGTTTAAGTGTCTTTTAGTTGAGTCTAGTTTCATATTTTAAGTTTGGTGTCAATTGCATGCTTTTATTTTTCTTTTAATTTTCGAATTTGCATGTCCTTAGTCCCTTTTTGATCCTTAAAAATTCTAAGTTTGGTGTCCTCTTTGTGTTTTTCCCTTAAAATTTTCGAAAATTAGTGTTTGATTTTCTAAAAATTTTAAGTTTGGTGTCATTTTGTTGTTTTTCTCTTTCATCTTTTCAAAAATCAAATCTTTTTCAAAAAAATTTTCAATCATATCTTTTTAATTGCTGATTTCAAAATCTTTTTAATTAACTAATTGATTCAGTTTTCAATTTGATTTGATCTTATTTTCTTTTAATTTTTGAAATTTTATTTTATTTTCCAATTATTTTATTTTATTTTTCGGTCACATAAAAAAAATATATACTTTGCTTGTGAATTCATATCATATTCCCTCTTTCCATCATGGACCTAAGTGGAATTGAGCAGTCCAGAAGGACTCTGGGGTCATATGCTAACCCCATAACAGCTGCATATGGGAGTAGCATCTGTACACCTCCCATCAAAGCAAGCAGCTTTGAGCTAAATCCTTAACTCATTATCATAGTGCAGCAAAATTGCCAGTATTCCGGTCTTCCACAGGAAGAGCCTACTGAGTTTCTGGCACAGTTCTTACAAATTGCTGACACAGTACGTGATAAAGAGGTGGATCAGGATGTCTACAGACTATTACTGTTTCCATTTGCTGTAAAAGATCAAGCTAAGAGGTGGTTGAATAACCAACCTACAGCAAGCATAAAGACATGGAAACAGTTATCAGACAAATTCCTGAATCACTTTTACCCTCCAAAGAGGATGACACAGCTAAGGCTGGACATCCAAGGCTTTAAACAAGAGGATAATGAATCCCTTTATAATGCCTGGGAGAGGTATAGAGGTATGCTAAGAAAATGCCCCTCTGAAATATTTTCAGAGTGGGTACAGTTAGACATCTTCTACTATGGGCTTACAGAAAAAGCTCAGATGTCTTTAGACCACTCAGCTGGTGGATCTATACACATGAGGAAGACAATTGAAGAAGCTCAAGAGCTTATAGACACTGTTGCTAGAAATCAATATTTGTACTCTAGCAATGAGTTCTCTCCAAAAGAGGAAGTCATGGTAGTAGCCACTAATCCTAATCCTCAAAGAACAGATGATTGAGCTTAATCAACAATTACACCTGATGACAAAACAGTTAGCAGAATTTAAAGAGATGCTCCATGAAACTAAAATTGCTAACAAGAACATAGAACTGCAGTTGAATCAAGCAAAACAGCAGATATCTAAACAGATAACAGAAGAATGTCAAGCAGTTCAACTGAGGAGTGGGAAGACATTGAATAACACTGCTCAAAGTAGCAAAAAGCCAAATAAGGAACAATTGACAGAGGATAACCAAACCACTGTCCAATATCTCTCTAAGGACAGTAAGAGCCCAGAGAGGATTACTTTTGGCGTTCAAACGCCAGAAAGGGGAGGAAAGCTGGTGTTAAACGCCCATTCCTTGCCCAGTTCTAGCGTTCAAACACCAGAAAAGGGAGAGAAGTTGGCGTTAAACGCCCAACCTTCACCCAATCCTGGCGTTCAGACGCTAAGGGAGGATCAGACACCTGAGAGTGCTGACAGTAATCCCTCTAAAAAGGCTTCTTCAACCACTTCTGTAAGGAATAAACCTGCAGCAACTAAGGTTGAAGAATATAAAGCCAAGATGCCTTATCCTCAGAAACTCCGCCAAGCGGAATAGGATAAGCAATTTGCCCGCTTTGCAGACTATCTAAGGACTCTTGAAATAAAGATTCCGTTTGCAGAGGCACTTGAGCAAATACCTTCTTATGCTAAGTTCATGAAAGAGATCTTAAGTCATAAGAAAGATTGGAGAGAAACTGAAAAAGTATTTCTCACTGAAGAATGCAGTGCAGTCATTCTAAAAAGCTTACCAGAAAAGCTTCAAGATCCAGGAAGCTTTATGATACCATGCACATTAGAAGGAGCTTGCACCAAGACAGCCCTGTGTGATCTTGGAGCAAGTATCAATCTAATACCTGCATCCACTATCAGAAAGCTTGGGTTGACTGAAGAAGTCAAACCAACCCGGATATGCCTCCAACTTGCTGATGGCTCCATTAAATATCCATCAGGCATAATAGAGGACATGATTGTCAAGGTTGGGCCATTCACCTTTCCAACTGACTTTGTGGTGCTGGAAATGGAGGAGCACAAGAGTGCAACTCTCATTCTAGCAAGACCTTTCCTAGCAACTGGATGAACCCTCATTGATGTACAAAAAGGGAAAGTAACCCTGAGAGTCAATGAGGATGAGTTCAAGTTGAATGCTGTAAAAGCTATGCAGCATCCAGACACACCAAATGACTGCATGGGTGCTGACATTATTGACTCTCTGGTGGAAGAGATCAATATGACTGAAAGTCTAGAATCAGAGCTTGAGGACATCTTCAAGGATGCTCAGCCTGATTAAGAAGAACCAGAGGAAACAAAGGAATTTTCGAAAATTCCTCAGGAGGAGGATAAGCCTCCCAAACCTGAACTCAAACCACTACCACCATCCCTGAAGTATGCATTTCTGGGAGAGGGTGACACTTTTCCAGTGATTATAAGCTCTGCTTTAAATCCATAGGAAGAGGAAGCACTTATTCAAGTTCTAAGGACACACAAGACAGCTCTTGGGTGGTCCATAAGTGATCTTAAGGGCATTAGCCCAGCTAGATGCATGCACAAGATCCTGTTGGAGGATAATGCCAAACCAGTGGTCCAACCACAGAGGAGGCTAAATCCAGCCATGAAGGAGGTGGTGCAGAAAGAGGTCACTAAATTACTAGAGGCTGGGATTATTTATCCTATTTCTGATAGCCCCTGGGTGAGCCCTGTCCAAGTTGTCCCCAAAAAGGGAGGCATGACAGTGGTTCATAATGAAAAAAATGAACTGGTTCCTACAAGAACAGTCACAGGGTGGCGTATGTGTATTGACTACAGAAGGCTCAATACAGCCACCAGAAAGGATCATTTTCCTTTACCATTCATAGACCAAATGCTAGAAAGACTAGCTGGTCATGATTATTACTGCTTTTTGGATGGCTATTCAGGTTACAACCAAATTGCAGTAGATCCTCAGGACCAAGAGAAAACAGCATTTACTTGCCCTTCTGGCGTGTTTGTCTACAGGAGGATGCCTTTTGGTCTGTGTAATGCTCCTGCAACCTTTCAGAGATGCATGTTATCCATCTTCTCTGATATGGTGGAGAAATTCCTGGAAGTCTTCATGGATGACTTCTCAGTATATGGAGACTCATTCAGCTTCTGTCTTGACCACCTAGCACTTGTCCTGAAAAGGTGCTAAGAGACTAACCTGGTTTTAAACTGGGAGAAATGTCACTTTATGGTGACTGAGGGAATTGTCCTTGGGCACAAAATTTCAAGCAGGGGAATAGAGGTGGATAAGGCAAAGGTAGAGGTAATTGAAAAACTACCACCACCTGCTAATGTTAAGGCAATCAGAAGCTTTCTGGGGCATGCAGGATTCTATAGAAGGTTTATAAAGGATTTTTCGAAAATTGCAAAACCTTTGAGCAACCTGCTAGCTGCTGACACACCATTTGTGTTTGACACACAGTGTCTGCAGGCATTTGAAACCCTGAAAGCCAAGCTGGTCACAGCACCAGTCATCTCTGCACCAGACTGGACATTGCCATTTGAACTAATGTGTGATGCCAGTGACCATGCCATTGGTGTAGTGTTGGGACAGAGGCATAACAAGCTTCTGCACGTCATTTATTATGCCAGCCGTGTTCTAAATGATGCACAGAAGAATTACACAACCACAGAAAAAGAGTTACTTGCAGTGGTCTATGCCATTGACAAGTTTAGATCCTATCTAGTGGGATCCAAAGTGATTGTGTACACTGACCATGCTGCTCTTAAATACTTACTCACAAAGCAGGATTCAAAACCCAGGCTTATAAGATGGGTGTTGCTTCTGCAAGAGTTTGATATAGAAATAAGAGACAGAAAAGGGACAGAGAACCAAGTAGCTGATCATCTGTCCCGAATAGAACCAGTAGTTGGGGCGTCCCTCCCTTCTACTGAGATCTCTGAGACTTTCCCAGATGAGCAACTCTTTGCTATTCAGGAAGCTCCATGGTTTGCAGATATTGCAAATTATAAAGCTGTGAGGTTCATACCCCAGGAGTACAGCAGAATGCAAAGAAAGAAATTAATTTCAGATGCCAAGTACTACCTATGGGATGAGCCGTATCTCTTTAAGAGATGTGCAGACGGAATGATCCACAGATGTGTACCCAGAGAAGAAGCACAAAGGATCCTATGGCACTGCCATGGATCACAGTATGGAGGACATTTTGGAAGTGAGCAAACAGCCACTAAAGTCCTCCAATGTGGCTTCTACTGGCCTATTCTCTATAGAGATGCCCGAGAGTTTGTGCGTAACTGTGACAGTTGCCAAAGAGCTGGTAACTTGCCTCACGGATATGCCATGTCTCAACAAGGGATATTAGAGATTGAATTGTTTGACGTATGGGGAATTGACTTTATGGGTCCATTCCCACCATCATACTCAAACACTTACATTCTGGTGGCAGTGGACTATGTATCTAAGTGGGTAGAAGCAATCGCTACACCCACTAATGATACTAAGACCGTGCTGAATTCCTCCAGAAACACATCTTCAGCAGATTTGGTGTTCCCAGAGTCATAATCAGTGATGGGGGCACTCATTTCTGCAATAAACAGCTGTACTCTACTATGGTCCGATATGGAATTAGCCACAAAGTGGCTACCCCATATCATTCACAGACAAATGGGCAAGCTGAAGTCTCTAACAGAGAGCTAAAAAGAATCCTAGAACGGACTGTGATGGCCCGAAGAAAGGATTGGGCAAGGAGCTTGGATGATGCTCTGTGGGCATACAGAACAGCATTTAAGACCCCAATAGGAACCTCACCATACCAGCTTGTGTATGGGAAGGCCTGTCATTTGCCCGTGGAACTGGAACATAAAGCCTACTGGGCAACCAGATTCCTAAACCTGGATGCTAAGTTAGCTGGTGAGAAGAGATTACTCCAGCTAAATGAGCTAGATGAATTTAGACTCAGTGCCTTTGAAAATGCAAAGATTTATAAGGAAAAGGCAAAGAAGTGGCATGACAAGAAGTTGTCATCCAGCGTCTTTGAGCCAGGACAAAAGGTTCTGCTCTTCAACTCTAGGCTCAAATTGTTCCCAGGAAAACTTAAATCCCGGTGGAGGGGTCCGTATGTGATTACAGGAGTGTCACCATATGGATATGTTGAGCTTCAAGATATTGATTCTGACAAAAAGTTCATTGTTAATGGACAGAGGATCAAGCATTATCTTGAAAGTAATTTCGAGCAGGAATGCTCAAAACTGAGGCTGGAATGATCCTCAGTAAAAGTCCAGCTAAAGACAATAAAGAAGCGCTTGCTGGGAGGCAACCCAGTCATTAGCAGGTTATATGTTTTATTTCTACAGAGGCAATTATCAAAATTTAAGGAATTCACAGAGTTACAGAAGGATTCAGTGCAAAAAGCAGAGAAAAGGAGCTTACTGGCAAAAAAACGCCAGTAAGGGGTACTTTGGGCGTTAAACGCCAGAATGGGCACCATTCTGGGCGTTTAACGCCAGTAAGGGTGCCAATTTGGGCGTTAAACGCCAGAATGGGCACCATTCTGGGCGTTTAACGCCAGGTGTGCAGCATCCTGGGCGTTTAACAAAACGCCCAGTGACAAAGGGGACTCTGGCGTTTAACGCCAGCCAGGGCACCTGGCTGGGTGTTAAACGCCCACAATGGCTAGCAATTGGGCGTTAAACGCCAGAATGGATGCCATTCTGGGCGTTTAATGCCAGAAAGGTGGGGGACAGAGATTTTGCTTTCTGATTAAATTTTTTTCAAACTTTTCTTTTTTGAACCATACTTTTCTACACAAACACATTTCAAACTTTCATCATTCATCTTCAAATCTTCAAAAATCAAAATCATTCTTCAAATCTCTCTGAAATCCTTCCCAAATCTTGTTCAAAAACTCAACTTTCTCTCAATTTCTTTCCATATCTTCTCAAATCTCCTTCCAAATTTTCGAAATCTCTCCTCCCCCCTTATAAAAACACGTTCGGCCTCCTTATTCCCCCACACCATTCGAATTTGCTCTTCTCTTCTCTCTCTCTTCTTTCCTTTCTTTTGCTTGAGGACAAGCAAACCTCTAAGTTTGGTGTGCTTTTTCGTGATCACTAAGCCAAGATTCATCAAGATCATGGCTCCTAAGGGAAAACAAACCAATTTAAGAGGAAAGAAAGAGAATAATCCAAAGAATCTTTGGAATCAAGAGATGTTCTTAACCAAAGAACATGAAGACCATTATCACAAAATAATGGGTCTGAGGTCAGTGATCCCGAAAGTTAAATTTGATCTGAAAGAAGATGAATATCCGGGGATCCAAGAGCAAATTCGAAACAGAGGATGGGAAGTTCTAACCAATCCTGAGATAAAGGTTGGAAGAAATATGGTTCAGGAATTCTACTCAAATCTGTGGCTGATAGATAAGCAGAGAATGACTGGAACTGCTTTCCATACTTATAGAACCATGGTCAGAGGGAAAGTTATCTACTTCCATCTGGACAAAATAAGAGAAATCTTCAAATTGCCTCAACTGCAAGATGATCCTGAATCCTTTAATAGGAGAATGGTGAGAGCAGATAAAGGGTTGGATCAAGTTCTAGAGGACATATGCCTCCCTGGAACTAAGTGGATAACCAATTCAAAGGGTGTCCCAAACCAACTCAAGAGGGGAGACCTCAAACCAATTGCAAGAGGTTGGCTAGACTTTATTGGGCGTTCCATATTGCCCACTAGCAACCGTTCTGAGGTCACTATCAAGAGAGCAGTGATGATTCATTGCATTATGCTTGGAAAAGAAGTGGAGGTTCATCATCTGATTGCTTGTGAGATCTACACAATTGCAAATAAGAATTCCAGTGAGGCCAAACTGGCTTACCCAAGCTTGATCTCCTTGCTCTGTAAAGAGGCTGGAGTAAAGATGGGAGTAGATGAATTCATACCCATTGAACATCCAATCACCAAGAAGTCAATAGAAAGACAAATGCAAGACAACTCTATCAAAAGGAGGGCGCAGGAGTTCCTCCCTGAATTTTCTGAAATTGGCTACTGGGCCAGCCTAGAAGCATCTATCACCAAGTTGCAAGAAACTATGGAGCAACTTAAGGAAGAACAGCAGAATCAGAACTGCATGCTCTGCAAATTGCTGAAGGAACAAGAGAAGCAGGGGCGTGAACTTCAAGAACTGAAATGCCAAAAATTCTCCCCTCAATTTGAGGGAGCATCCACTTCTCAAAATCAAGGTTGTTGAGTCCTAACTCTGTGAAAACCTCTATCATTAGGAGCCTATTTAAATTTTTGTTTTCTATTTTTTTAGTCTCATCTTATATCTATTTTTGAGTCTTGTTCTTAATTCATAATTAATAAAATTTAAAATTCATGTCTTAAAGCTATGAATGTCCTATGAATCCATCACCTCTCTTAAATGAAAAATGCTTTAATCACAAAAGAACAAGAAGTACAGGATTTCGAATTTATCCTTGAAACTAGTTGAATTAGTTTGATGTGGTGACAATACTTTTTGTTTTCCGAATGAATGCTTGAATAGTACATATGTCTTTTGAATTTGTTGTTTTGAGAATGTTAAAATTGTTGGCTCTTGAAAGAATAAGGGAAAAAGAGAATTGTTATTGAGGATCTGAAAAATCATCAGATTGATTCTTGAAGCAAGAAAAAGCAGTGATTCAAAAAAAAGAAGAAATAGAAGAAAAAGAAAGAAATAAAGTTGTGATCCAAGGCAAAAAGAGTGTGCTTAAGAACTCTGGACACCTCTTATTGGGGACTCTAGCAAAGCTGGGTCATAATCTGAAAAGGTTCACCCAAGTATGTGTCTGTGGCATGTATGTATCCGGTGGTAATACTGGATGACAGAGTGCTTTGGGCCACAGCCAAGACTCATGACATTGCTATGTTCAAGAATCATTATACTTAACTAGGAGAATCAATAACACAATTTGAGTTTTGAGTTCCTATAGATGCCAATCATTCTGAACTTCAAAGGATAAAGTGAGATGCCAAAACTGTTCGGAAGCAAAAAGCTACTAGTCCCGCTCATCTAATTGGAGCTGAGTTTCCTTGATATTTTGGAGTCTATAGTATATTCTCTTCTTTTTATCCTATTTTGATTTTCAGTTGCTTGGGGACAAGCAACAATTTAAGTTTGGTGTTGTGATGAGCGGATAATTTATACGCTTTTTGGCATTGTTTTTAGTATGTTTTTAGTATGATCTAGTTAGTTTTTAGTATATTTTTATTAGTTTTTAGTTAAAATTCACTTTTCTGGACTTTACTATGAGTTTGTGTGTTTTTCTGTGATTTCAGGTATTTTCTGGCTGAAATTGAGGGACCTGAGCAAAAATCTGATTCAGAGACTAAAAAGGACTGCAGATGCTGTTGGATTCTGACCTCCCTGCACTCGAAGTGGATTTTCTGGAGCTACTAAAGCCCAATTGGCGCGCTCTCAACGGCGTTGGAAAGTAGACATTCTGGGATTTCCAGAAATATATGATAGTTCATACTTTGCCCACGATTTGATGGCCCAAACCGGCGTTCAAAGTCACTCTCAGGATTTCCAGCGTTAAACGCCGGAACTGGCACAAGAATGGGAGTTAAACGCCCAAACTGGCACCAAAGCTGGCGTTTAACTCCAAGAAGAGTCTCTACACGAAAATGCTTCAATGCTCAGCCCAAGCACACACCAAGTGGGCCCGGAAGTGGATTTTTATGTCATTTACTCATCTTTTGTAAACCCTAGGCTACTAGTTCACTATTAATAGGATCTTTTGACATTGTATCTGTACCTCATGACACTTTACATGTTTCTTTGTGTACCTTCCACGTCATGAGTCTCTAAACCCCATGGTTGGGGGTGAGGAGCTCTGCTGTGTCTTGATGGATTAATGCAATTACTACTGTTTTTCATTCAATCATGCTTGCTTCCATTCTAAGATATTACTTGTTCTTAAACCGGATGAATGTGATGATCCGTGACACTCATCATCATTCTCAACTATGAACGTGTGCCTGACAACCACCTCCGTTCTACCTTAGATTAAGTAGATATCTCTTGGATTCTTTAATCAGAATCTTCGTGGTATAAGCTAGAACTGATGGCGGCATTCAAGAGAATCCGGAAAGTCTAAACCTTGTCTGTGGTATTCTGAGTAGGATTCAATGATTGAATGACTGTGATGAGCTTCAAACTCCTGAGGGCTGGGCGTTAGTGACAGACGCAAAAGAATCACTGGATTCTATTCCAACCTGATTAAGAACCGACAGATGGATAGCCGTGCCGTGACAGGGTGCGTTGAACATTTCCACTGAGAGGATGGGAGGTAGCCACTGACAACGGTGAAACCCTTGCATACAGCTTGCCATGGAAGGATCCTTGCGTGCTTGAAGAAGAAGACAGTAGGAAAGCAGAGATTCAGAAGATGGAGCATCTCCAAAACCTCAACCTGTTCCCCATTACTGCAAAACAAGTACTTATTTCATGTTCTTTTACTTTTCACCATCAACCTTGATAATTATTGATATCCTGACTAAGATTTACAAGATAACCATAGCTTGCTTCAAGCCGACAATCTCCGTGGGATCGACCCTTACTCACGTAAGGTATTACTTGGACGACCCAGTGCACTTGCTGGTTAGTTGTGCGGGGTTGCAAAAGTGTGATTGCAATTTCGTGCACCAAGCAACTATGGCAAATCTTATATCGTTTCGAAGCCCCGGATGTTAGCTTTCTAACCCAACTAGAACCGCATCATTTGGATCTCTGTAGCTCAAGTTATGGTCGTTTAAGTGCAAAGAGGTCGGCTTGACAGCTTTCCGGTTCTTTCATTTCTTCATGAGTTCTCCAACTTTTCATGCTTCTTTCTTCATTCCCTTGATCCAATCTTTGCCTCCTAAACCTTAAATCACTTAATAAACATATCAAGGCATCTAATGGAATCAAGGAGAATTAGATTTAGCTATTTTAAGTCCTAAAAAGCATGTTTTCACTCTTAAGCACAATTAAAGGAGAATATACAAAACCATGCTATTTCATTGAATAAATGTGGGTAAAAGGTTATAAAATCCCCTAAAATCAATACAAGATAAACCATCAAATTGGGGTTTGTCAACCTCCCCACACTTAAACCAAGCATGTCCTCATGTTTAAACCAAGAGAAAGCAAAGGGATCAACATTTATTCAATGAAAACTAACTAAATGCAATCTACCTATATGCAACTATCTACATGAATGCAATTGCTTGGTCAAAATAAATCAATCCCAAGAAGCATATATAAGCACAAGGGCAAAAGGTATTAACAACCATGCCAAACCACAATTGAATTGAGCTATTAAATATTTTTACAAACTTGCATGAAAATTATGATCATAGGTGGAAACATGTAATTGAGCATCAAACCCTCACCGGATGCGTTTGCACTCTATTCGCTCAAGTGTTTAGGGTTGATTCTCTCAATTCTCCCCTAATCATGCTTTCCAAGATTTGTTATTATTCTAACAATCAACATGTATCTCATGCATGCATACATCTATCATGAGGTCTTTTCTTTGGTTGTAATGGGGTTAGGGTCAAGGTAGGATGAATATTTGGTCAAGTGGACTTGAAATTTGAATCTTTGATAAGGTTAAACTTCCCACCTAACCTATGACAACCTATACAATTAAGTTCTATCCCAACTACCCATTCCTCACTTTTTCACATACTCATGTATTCCTTTTTAATTTCACACACATATGCATTGATTTTATTGAGCTACACTTTGCTTTGGGGCATTTTGTCCCCTTTTTATTGCTTTTTCTTTTTCTTTTGTTTTTCTCAATTTTTTTTCTTTTTCCATATTATTTTTCTTTTCTTTTTCTTTTGTTTTTCTCATTTTTTTTCTTTCTATATACAAGAACCTCAATGCATAAGGTTTTACATTTGATTAATACATGAGTATGTACCCAATTCCCAATATTTCCAATAATAATACAAAATACACCCTTTTATTCACCCAATGTCCCAAGATTCCCACACTTGAATGATACTCACACACACTAGCCTAAGCTAATCAAAGATCCAAATAAGGACTTTTATTGTTTTCTGCTTTAGGCTTGTAATGTGCTAAAATAAGAACAAAGTGGGTTAAGCGTAGCTCAAATTGGCTAACAATGGAAGATCAAATGTAAGGCTATTTGGGTAAGTGAGCTAAATGAAATGATGGCCTCAATCATATAAATGCATGAATACATAAAATAATGGACATAAAGAATCAAACAAAACAAAGATTACATTCATAGAAAGAGAATAATGCACACAAGAAGGAAAATAAGTGGTTATAGGATGTAACCACACAATTAGGCTCAAAACTCACATGCTTGTGTTCTTAGCTCAAAAACCATGTTCCAAAATAAATTCTTTCAAGCAAGTTCCACAAAAAAATTTCAAATTGGTAGGGTGCCCTAAAATAGTTTCTTGGGAAAGAAATCATCACTCTAACCAAGTAGTCCTAATAAGAAGAAGGTAGTAAAATATGTACAAATTCTAACTAACATGCAACCTATCATGCAAATGCAATAACCAACTGACATTGGTGTTGAAAAAGAAGATTATTACCCATGGAGATCGGTCAGACGACCTCCCCACACTTGAAGATTGCACCGTCCTCGGTGCATGCAAAGAAGAGCAAGGTGGACGGGTTGCTACAATTGATGAGCTCCTTCAAAAGGTTGTGCGGATGACTTGTTTGTTGCCCCGTTTAAAAATTTTTCCTTTCTCCCTTCTTGGTGGCCAACCTAGAAGGAAAGAAAAGGAAAGAAAATTAAGCCTATAACAAAGATATCAAAGCAAATAGAACATAGGCGGGGGCTAATGCCAAATAAAGGTATGGTTCTCTACTACATAGTAGCTACACATGTAAGTGAAAAAACAATATAAGCTAATGGCATATCAATGATACTTGATGCAAGAGTAAAGCTAAAGCATGAAAATCATTTTGAACATCAAGATCAAATAAGAATTGACACAAACAAGATTAGTGATAAGCATGAGGGCATTTGGTCCCATCCTAACTCAATGATGATGAAGCACAAAAATTCACAAAAAGTATAGAATGGGTTAGGAAGGACTAAAGCACTACCTTGTATGTGGAACAAAATATTTCAATTAATGTTAAACAGGTCACAAAGCACCAAGATAAAGCAAGAGACTCTCAATAATTGAGTAGAAGAATTCAACACCATTATTGAAATGACTTAGAAAAAAAATGAAAACATGCTACAAAAACTAAATGAAAATGGGAAGAGTAGAAGTATGCGAATGTGATAAGCAAAAGAAAATGGAAGGGGAGAAAAAAAACTTTTTTTTTTACCGACCCGTGCGCGTCATGTACGTTTACGCGTCGATGGGTATATTGGTCGAAGGACGCGTACGCGCCGTGTGCGCGCACGCGTGCATCGAGTTAGGCCGGAGGCATAATGTCGGCCCAAGTCTGGCACAACTCTCGGGTAAAAGTACCAGGAGTGTGGATCGTGCAATCGACGCGTGCGCGCACAGTGTGCGTGCGCGTGCATGCCAATTTAAGATCATGTGCGCGTACGCGCCAGGTGCGCTCACGCGTGCATAGACTTGTGCCTTAGGCCCAATGTTCGCACAGTGCAGGCCTAACTCTCGGGTTTTTTGGCTGGAGGTGAAATTTTGCATCCACGCATACGCGTACAGTGCGCGTTCGCGTGGATGGTCGAAAATTGCTCAGGTGCGTGTACGCGTTATGTGCGCGCACGCGTGGATGGTGTTCTGTTTTTCAAAAAATTTTGCTATGTTTTTGCACCAATCCAAGCCTTTCAATCCTCCAAACAGCTACCAAAACACCCTAGAACCTTATTTAACATACTAAACTATCAAATGCACTTAACAAATGGTGGACGAAATTGTGATTAATAATACCAGGCACTGTTAGAGAAGCTTTTTCTTTTCACAACTCCGTTCAGCTAACCAGCAAGTGTACTGGGTCGTCCAAGTAATAAACCTTACGTGAGTAAGGGTCGATCCCACAGAAATTGTTGGTATGAAGCAAGCTATGGTCACCTTGCAAATCTCAGTTAGGCAGATTAAAATAGTTTATGGGTTTTCGAAAATAAAAATAAGAGAATAGATTATAAAAAGGATAGAAGACTTATGCAGATTCATTGGTGGGAATTTCAGATAAGCGAATGGAGATGCTGCATGGCTCAAGGACGCCTGCTCTCCTACTGCTTCTACTCAATCCTTCTTACTCCTTTCCATGGCAAGCTTTGTATAGGGGTTCACCATCAGCGGTGGCTACTTTCAATCCTCTCGGGAAAATGATCCTATGCGGCTGTCACTCGCACGGCTAATCGTCTGGAGGCATCACCCATGGTTGATGGCTACATCCCATCCTCGCAGTGAAAACTAATGCTCACGCACTCTGTCATAGTACGGCTAATCACTGGTTGGTTCCCGCTCCTACTGGAATAGAATCCCTTGATTCTTTTGCGTCTGTCACTAACGCCCAGCACTTGCAAGTTTGAAGCACGTCACAGTCATTCATTACCGGAATCCTACTCGGAATACCACAGACAAGGTTAGACTTTTCGGATTCCCAGGATCCTACTCGGAATACCACAGACAAGGTGAGACTTTCCGGATCCTCATAAATGCTGCCATCTATCTAACTTATACCACGAAGATTCTGTTGGGGAATCTAAGAGATACGCATTCAAGCTCTGTTGCATGTAGAACGGAAGTGGTTGTCAATCACGTGCGTTCATAAGTGAGAATGATAATGAGGGTTACTTATCATCACATTCATCATGTTCTTGGGTACGAATGAATATCTTGGAATAAGAATAAGAGAGATTTGAATAAAAGAAAATAGAATTGCAATAATACTTGAGGTACAGCAGAGCTCCACACCCTTAATCTATGGTGTGCAGAAACTCCACCGTTGAAAATACATAAGCAAAGGGTTCAGGCATGGCCGAATGGCCAGCCCCCTAAAAACGTGATCAATGATCTCTTAGGATGAAGAATAAAACAAAACTGAGACCAAAGATGTCTAATACAATAGATAAATGTCCTATATATACTAGACTAGCTACTAGGGTTTACATGAGTAAGTAATTGATGCATAAATTCACTTCCGGGGCCCACTTGGTGTATGCTTGGGCTGAGCTTGATCAATCCACGAGCTGAGGCTTTACTTGGAGTTGAACTCCGAGTTATGACGTGTTTTGGGCGTTCAACTCCGGATCATGACGTTTTTCTGGCGTTTAACTCCAGACAGCAGCATGAACTTGGCGTTCAACGCCAAGTTACGTCGTCATTCTTCGAATAAAGTATGGACTATTATATATTTCTGGAAAGCCCTGGATGTCTACTTTCCAACGCCGTTAAGAGCGCACCAATTGGAGTTCTGTAGCTCCAGAAAATCCATTTCGAGTGCAGGGAGGTCAGATTCCAACAGCATCAGCAGTCCTTTTGTCAGCCTTCTTCAGAGTTTTGCTCAAATCCCTCAATTTCAGTCAGAATTTACCTGAAATCACAGAAAAACACACAAACTCATAGTAAAGTCCAGAAATGTGAATTTTAACATAAAAACTAGTGAAAACATCCCTAAAAGTAGCTTAAACTTACTAAAAACTAACTAAAAACAATGCCAAAAAGCGTATAAATTATCCGCTCATCACAACACCAAACTTAAATTGTCGCTTGTCCCCAAGCAAATGAAAATCAAATAGGATAAAAGAAGAGAATATACTATAAATTTCAGAATATCAATGAATATTAGTTTAATTAGATGAGCGGGACTTGTAGCTTTTTGCTTCTGAACAGTTTTGGCATCTCACTTTTTCCTTTGTAGTTTAGAGTGATTGGCGTCTCTAGGAACTTAGAATTTCGGATAGTGTTATTGACTTTCCTAGTTAAGCATGTTGATTCTTGAACACAGCTACTTATGAGTCTTGGCTGTGGCCCTAAGCACTTTGTTTTCCAGTATTACCACCGGATACACAAATGCCACAGACACATAACTGGGTGAACCTTTTCAGATTGTGACTCAGCTTTGCTATAGTCCTCAGTTAGTGGTGTCCAGAGCTCTTAAGCACACTCTTTTGCTTTGGATCACGATTTTAACCACTCAGTCTCAAGCTTTTCACTTGGACTTTCATGACACAAGCACATGGTTAGGGACAGCTTGATTTAGCCGCTTAGGCCTGGATTTTATTTCCTTGGGCCCTCCTATCCATTGATGCTCAAAGCCTTGGATCCTTGCTACCCTTGCCTTTTGGTTTTAAGGGCTATTGGCTTTTTCTGCTTGCTTTTTCTTTTTCTTTCTATTTTTTTCGCCATTTTTTTTCACTGCTTTTTCTTGCTTCAAGAATCAATTTCATGATTTTTTTCAAATCATCAATAACATTTCTCTTTGTTCATCATTCTTTCAAGAGCCAACAATTTTAACACTCATAAACAACAAGATCAAAAATATGCACTGTTCAAGCATTCATTCAGAAAACAAAAAGTATTGCCACCACATCAATATAATTAAATTAAATTCAAGGATAAATTCGAAATTCATGTACTTCTTGTTCTTTTGAATTAAAACATTTTTCATTTAAGAGAGGTGAAAGACTAATGGATTTTATTCATAGCTTTAAGGCATGGTTACATACTAATGATCATGAAATAAAGACACAAAACATAGATAAACACAATAATTAAAAACCGAAAACATAAAGAAATAAAGAACAAGGAATGAATCCACCTTTAGTGGCGTCTTCTTCTTGAAGGTCCAACAATGTCCTTAAGCTCTTCTATGTCCCTTCCTTGCCTTTGTTGCTCCTCCCTCATTGCTTTTTGATCTTCTCTTATTTCTTGGAGAATGATGGAGTGCTCATGATGTTCCACCCTTAATTGTTCAACATTATGGCTCAAATCTTCTAAGGAGGCATTGAGTTGCTCCCAATAGTTGTTGGGAGGAAAGTGCATTCCTTGAGGCATTTGTTGATGATGAACTTCCTCATGTTCTTCTTGAGGGCCGTGAGGAACTTCTCTTGTTTGCTCCATCCTTTTCTTGGTGATGGGCTTGTCTTCTTCAATGGAGACATCTCCATCTATGATAACTCCAGCTGAGTAACATAGATGGCAAATAAGGTGAGGGAAGGCTAGCCGTGCCATAGGTGAGGACTTGTCGGCTATTTTGTAGAGTTCATTGGAGATGACCTCATGAACTTCTACTTCCTCTCCAATCATGATGCTATGGATCATGATGGCCCGATCCACAGTAACTTCAGATCGGTTGCTAGTAGGAATGATGGATCTTTGGATGAACTCCAACCATCCTCTAGCCACAGGCTTGAGATCCAGTCTTCTTAGTTGGACTGGCTTGCCTTGGGAGTCTATTCTCCACTGAGCTCCTTCCACACATATGTCCATAAGGACTTGGTCCAACCTGTGATTAAAGTTGACCCTTCTAGTGTAGGGGCGTTCATCTCCTTGCATCATAGGTAAATGAAATGCCAACCTCACATTTTCCGGACTAAAATCTAAGTATTTCCCCCGAACCATTGTGAGATAGTTCTTTGGATTCGGGTTCATACTTTGATCATGGTTCCTAGTGATCCATGCATTGGCATAGAACTCTTGAACCATCAATATTCCGACTTGTTGCATGGGGTTGGCTAGGACTTCCCAACCTCTTCTTTGGATTTCATGTCGGATTTCCGGATACTCATTCTTTTTGAGCTTGAAAGGGACCTCGGGGATCACCTTCTTCTTTGCCACAACATCATAGAAGTGGTCTTGATGGCTCTTGGAGATGAATCTCTCCTTCTCCCATGACTCGGAGGTGGAAGCTTTTGTCTTTCCTTTCCCTTTTCTTGAGGATACTCTGGCCTTAGGTGCCATTGATGGTAATGGAAAAACAAAAAGCTTATGCTTTTACCACACCAAACTTAAAATTTTGCTCGCCCTCGAGCAAGAAAGAAAAGAAAAGTAGAAAAAGAAGAAGAAGAGAATATGGAAGAGAGGGAGAAGAGGTGGTTCGGCTATGTGGGAGAATGTGGGTTTGTGATGTGTGAAAATGAAGAAGAGTGGAAGGGTATTTATAGGGAGAGGGGAGGGTATAGGTTCGGCCAATTTGGGTGGGAATGGGTGGGAAAATGAATTTGAATTTTATGGAGGTAGGTGGGGTTTATGGGGAAGAGGGGGTTGATGTGAATGGTGAATGGGGTAATTGGGAAGAGGAATTGAGGTGATTGGTGAGGAGTATTGGGTTTTGTGACATGGGGAATACAAATCACAAAAATAGGATTAAGAGGTAAGGTGGGAATATGGTAGGTGGGAATCCTGTGGGGTCCACAGATCCTGAGGTGGGGATCCTGTGGGGTCCACAGATCCTGAGGTTAAAAGAAATACCATTCCTTTACCATATAGGCATGTAAAATGCCTTCATGCATCATTCTGGCGTTCAAACGCCCATTGGTGCATGTTCTAGGCGTTCAACGCCCATGTAATGCATGTTTCTGGCGTTGAACGCCAGTTTCATGCTTGTTTCTGGCGTTCAGCGCCAGCTTGTCCTCTCTGTGCACCTTCCTGGCGTTTAACGCCAGGTTGTTGCTTGTTTCTGGCGTTCAGCGCCAGAATGGTGCTCTGTTCTGGCGTTGAACGCCAGCCAGATGCATCTTACTGGCGTTGAACGCCAGTCTGCGCTGCCTCCAGGGTGAACAATTTTTTTCTTCTGTTTTTGACTCTGTTTTTAATTTTTTTAATTTTTTCGTGACTCCTCATGATCATGTACCTAATTAAACACAAAAATAACAAAGAAACAAAATAAAATAAAATTAGATAAATAAAATTGGGTTGCCTCCCAACAAGCGCTTCTTTAATGTCAATAGCTTGACAGTGACTCTCATGGAGCCACAAGATGATCAGGTCAATTTTTGTGTGTAGTCCCAACACCAAACTTAGAGTTTGGATATGGGGTTTGAACACCAAACTTAGAGTTTGGTTGTGGCCTCACAACACCAAACTTAGAGTTTGACTGTGTGGGCTCTTCTTGACTCTGAACTGAGAGAAGCTCTTCCTGCTTACTCTCTTCTGTCACAGAGGGATGGCCATGTGCCTTAAACACAAGGTAGTTCCCATTCAATTGAAGGACTAACTCACCTCTGTTGACATCTATCACAGCTTCTGCTGTGGCTAGAAAAGGTCTTCCTAGGATGATGCATTCATCATCTTCCTTCCTAGTGTCTAGGATTATGAAATCAGCAGGGATGTAAAGGCCTTCAACCTTTACTAAAACGTCCTCTACTGTCCCATAAGCTTGTCTCAATGACTTATCTGCCAATTGTAATGAGAACAAGGCAGGTTGTACCTCAATGATCCCTAGCTTCTCCATTACAGAGAGTGGCATAAGATTTATCCCTGACCCTAGATCACATAGAGCTTTTTCAAAGCTCATGGTGCCTATGGTACAAGGTATTAAGAACTTGCCAGGATCTTGTTTCTTTTGAGGTAGAGTTTTCTGAATCCAAGTATCTAGTTCACTAATGAGCAAGGGAGGTTCACTTTCCCAAGTCTCATTACCAAACAGCTTGGCATTCAGCTTCATGATAGCTCCTAAATATTGAGCAACTTGCTCTCCAGTCACATCTTCATCCTCATCAGAGGAAGAATAGTCTTCAGAGCTCATGAATGGCAGAAGGAGATTTAATGGAATCTCTATGGTCTCTATATGAGCCTCAGATTCCTCTGAATCCTTAATAGGAAATTCCTTCTTGCTTGAGGGACGTCCCAGGAGGTCTTCCTCACTAGGATTTTCGTCCTCCTCCTCCTTAGTGCATTCGGCCACTTTGATTAAATCAATGGCCTTGCACTCTCCTTTTGGATTCTCTTTTGAATTACTTGGGAGAATACTAGGGGGAGTTTCAATGACTTTCTTACTCAGCTGGCCCACTTGTGCCTCCAAATTTCTAATGGAGGATCTTGTTTCATTCATGAAACTGAAAGTGGCCTTTGACAGATCAGAGACTATATTGGCTAAATTAGAAGTGTTTTGTTCAGAATTCTCTGTCTGTTGCTGAGAAGATGATGGATATGGCTTACTATTACTCAGCCTATTGCGTCCACCATTGTTAAAGCCTTGTTGAGGCTTCTGTTGATCCTTCCAGGAGAAATTTGGATGATTTCTCCATGATGAGTTATAGGTGTTTCCATATGGTTCACCCATGTAATTAACCTCTGCCATGGCAGGGTTCTCAGGATCATAAGCTTCTTCAGAAGCTACCTCTCTAGTACTGTTGGATGCATGTTGCAATCCATTCAGATTTTGAGAGATTATGTTGACCTGTTGAGTCAACATTTTGTTCTGAGCCAGTATGGCATTCAGAGCATCAATTTCAAGAACTCCGTTTTTCTGAGGTATCCCATTATTCACGGAATTCCTCTCAGAGGTATACATGAATTGGTTGTTTGCAACCATGTCAATGAGTTCTTGAGCCTCTTCAGGCGTTTTCTTCAGGTGAATAGATCCACCTGCAGAATGGTCCAATGACATTTTCGAAAATTCAGAGAGACCATAATAGAATATATCTAATAGGGTCCATTCTGAAAATATGTCAGATGGACATCTTTTGGTCAACTGCTTGTACCTTTCCCAAGCTTCATAGAGGGATTCACCATCTTTTTGTTTGAAGGTTTAAACATCCACTCTCAGCTTGCTCAGCTTTTGAGGAGGAAAGAATTTATCCAAGAAGGCAGTGACCAGCTTATCCCAGGAGTCCAGGCTATCCTTAGGTTGTGAATCCAACCATATTCTAGCTCTGTCTCTTACAGCAAAAGGGAAAAGCATGAGTCTGTAGACTTCAGGATTAACTCCATTCGTCTTTACAGTCTCACAGATCTGCAAGAACTCAGTTAAAAACTGATAAGGATCTTCAGATGGAAGTCCATGAAACTTGTAGTTTTGTTGCATTAAAGCAACTAGTTGAGGCTTAAGCTCAAAGTTATTGGCTCCAATGGCAGGAATAGAGATGCTTCTTCCATCAAACTTGGATGTTGGCTTTGTGAAGTCACCAAGCATTCTCCTTGCATTATTATTATTATTATTTTCGGCTGCCATCTCCTTCTCTTGTTCGAAAATTTCTGAAAGGTTATTTCTGGATTGTTGTAATTTAGCTTCTTTTAATTTTCTCTTCAGAGTCCTTTCAGGTTCTGGATCAACTTCAACAAGAGTGCCCTTTTCCCTGTTCCTGCTCATATGAAAGAGAAGAAAACAAGAAAAGAAAAAGGAATCCTCTATGTCACAGTATAGAGATTCCCTTATGTTAGTAGAAGAAGAAAGGGGTAGAAGAATCCAAATACAAGGGATATAAGAAGTTCGGATTCTTAGATGAAGAGAGGTGAAGAGAAGTGTTAGTAATTAAATAATTAAATAGAATAAGAGAAGAGAAGAGAAATTTTCGAAAATAATTTTGAAAAAGAGGTTAGTAATTTTCGAAAATTAGAGATAAGATAATTAAAATTAAAATTTAAAACAAAAAGAATTTTTGAAAAAGAGAGGGAGAATTTTCGAAAGTTAGAGAGGGAAGAGTAGTTAGGTGGTTTTGAAAAAGATAAGAAACAAACAAAAAGTTAGTTAGTTGATTGAAAAAGATTTGAAATCAAATTTTTAAAAAGATAAGAAGATAAGAAGTTAGATAAGATATTTTGAAATCAAATTTTGAAAAAGATAAAATTTTGAAAAAGATAAGATAAAAGATAAAATAAGAGTTTTAAGAAAAAGATATTTTGAAAAAGATTTAATTTTAAAAATTACTTAACTAACAAGAAACTACAAGATAAGATTCTAGAATTTAAAGATTGAACTTTTCTTAACAAGAAAGTAACAAACTTCAAATTTTTGAACCAATCACATTAATTGTTAGCTTAATTTTCGAAAATTTGATAAAAAGATAAGAAAAAGATTTTGAACAATATTTTGAAAAATAATTTTTGAAATTTTCGAAAATTATATAAAAAATGAAAAAGATATGATTTTTGAAAAAGATTTTTGAAAAGATAAGATTTTAAAAATTGAAATTTTGACTTGACTTGTAAGAAACAACTAATTTTAAAAACTTTTGACCAAGTGAACCCAAAATTTCGAAAATTTGGAGGAAAATAAGGAAAAGATATTTTTTTATTTTTGAATTTTTAAAGAAAAACACAAAAATGACCCAAAACATGAAAATTTTGGATCAAGACACAAGATGCATGCAAGAATGCTATGAATGTCAAGATGAACACCAAGAACACTTTGAAGGTCATGATGAACATCAAGAACATAATTTTGAAAAATTTTTGATGCAAAGAAAACATACAAGACACCAAACTTAGAAATTTTTAATGCATGGAAATTATGGATGCAAAGATGCACATGAAAAACAACAAACAACATAAAACAAGAAATCATCAAGATCAAACAAGAAGTCTTGTCAAGAACAACTTGAAGATCATGAAGAACACTATGAATGCATGAGATTTTCGAAAAATGCAAGAAAAAATTTTTAAAAGCATGCAATTGACACCAAACTTAAAAATTAACACAAGACTCAAACAAGAAACACAAAATATTTTTGATTTTTATGATTTTCTAATTTTTTTGTATTTTTATTAAATTTTTTTTTTCGAAAATATAGTTTGGAAAAACGAAAAATAAAAAGAAAAATTTTTGAAAAAGATTTTTGAAAAGAAAATTACCTAATCTGAGCAACAAGATGAACCGTCAGTTGTCCATACTCGAACAATCCCCGGCAACGGCGCCAAAAACTTGGTGGACGAAATTGTGATTAATAATTCCAGGCACTGTTAGAGAAGCTTTTTCTTTTCACAACTCCGTTCAGCTAACCAGCAAGTGTACTGGGTCGTCCAAGTAATAAACCTTACGTGAGTAAGGGTCGATCCCACAGAGATTGTTGGTATGAAGCAAGCTATGGTCACCTTGCAAATCTCAGTTAGGCAGATTAAAATAGTTTATGGGTTTTCGAAAATAAAAATAAGAGAATAGATTATAAAAAGGATAGAAGACTTATGCAGATTCATTGGTGGGAATTTCAGATAAGCGAATGGAGATGCTGCATGGCTCAAGGACGCCTGCTCTCCTACTGCTTCTACTCAATCCTTCTTACTCCTTTCCATGGCAAGCTTTGTATAGGGGTTCACCATCAGCGGTGGCTACTTTCAATCCTCTCGGGAAAATGATCCTATGCGGCTGTCACTCGCACGGCTAATCGTCTGGAGGCATCACCCATGGTTGATGGCTACATCCCATCCTCGCAGTGAAAACTAATGCTCACGCACTCTGTCACAGTACGGCTAATCACTGGTTGGTTCCCGCTCCTACTGGAATAGAATCCCTTGATTCTTTTGCGTCTGTCACTAACGCCCAGCACTTGCAAGTTTGAAGCACGTCACAGTCATTCATTACCGGAATCCTACTCGGAATACCACAGACAAGGTGAGACTTTCCGGATCCTCATAAATGCCGCCATCTATCTAACTTATACCACGAAGATTCTGTTGGGGAATCTAAGAGATACGCATTCAAGCTCTGTTGCATGTAGAACGGAAGTGGTTGTCAATCACGTGCGTTCATAAGTGAGAATGATAATGAGGGTTACTTATCATCACATTCATCATGTTCTTGGGTACGAATGAATATCTTGGAATAAGAATAAGAGAGATTTGAATAAAAGAAAATAGAATTGCATTAATACTTGAGGTACAGCAGAGCTCCACACCCTTAATCTATGGTGTGCAGAAACTCCACCGTTGAAAATACATAAGCAAAGGGTTCAGGCATGGCCGAATGGCCAGCCCCCTAAAAACGTGATCAATGATCTCTTAGGATGAAGAATAAAACAAAACTGAGACCAAAGATGTCTAATACAATAGATAAATGTCCTATATATACTAGACTAGCTACTAGGGTTTACATGAGTAAGTAATTGATGCATAAATTCACTTCCGGGGCCCACTTGGTGTATGCTTGGGCTGAGCTTGATCAATCCACGAGCTGAGGCTTTACTTGGAGTTGAACTCCGAGTTATGACGTGTTTTGGGCGTTCAACTCCGGATCATGACGTTTTTCTGGCGTTTAACTCCAGACAGCAGCATGAACTTGGCGTTCAACGCCAAGTTACGTCGTCATTCTTCGAATAAAGTATGGACTATTATATATTTCTGGAAAGCCCTGGATGTCCACTTTCCAACGCCGTTAAGAGCGCGCCAATTGGAGTTCTGTAGCTCCAGAAAATCCATTTCGAGTGCAGGGAGGTCAGATTCCAACAGCATCAGCAGTCCTTTTGTCAGCCTTCTTCAGAGTTTTGCTCAAATCCCTCAATTTCAGTCAGAATTTACCTGAAATCACAGAAAAACACACAAACTCATAGTAAAGTCCAGAAATGTGAATTTTAACATAAAAACTAGTGAAAACATCCCTAAAAGTAGCTTAAACTTACTAAAAACTAACTAAAAACAATGCCAAAAAGCGTATAAATTATCCGCTCATCAACAAACTACCAAAACATGAAATTAAACTAATTCTACCCATATATACAAAAAGAAAAAAATGAAAAGATTTTACCATGGTGGGGTGTCTCCCACCTAGCACTTTTATTTATTGTCCTTAAGTTGGACTTATGGGGAGCTCCTCTCAAGATGGCTTGTGCTTGTACTCATCTTGGAACTTCCACCAATGCTTGGACTTCCAATAAGCTCCATCATTCAAGATTAATATCTCCAAGCTTTGATGGAGTTCTTCACAAACCATGGGCTCCCAATGTTGATCCTCATGTGTTCCCGGATCCCATATTTTGTCTTCACACCCATCTCCAAGTTGATTATCATTAATCCATGTGGGTGGTGTGCAAGGTGAATTCTCAACAAAGTGACCAAACATCCTTCTAGACCCATGTACTCTAGTTATACACCAACCTTTGCTATCAAGCTTTGGACATGTGACCATAATGAACCTAGAATGATGCTTCCAACCACTAACCATCTCCTTTTTACTCTTAAAGCCACAAATATCTCTAACTTGACCATCCGTTTCAAGCAAACCATATTCAAGGGGAATAATAAAGCTTGAGTATAAGAAATTTACCCACTTGAATGAGAGAATGGATGGTGGTGGCTTGGGGAGAGGTATTTCCACTGTGCTAGTAAGCTCCACTCCCTTATTTTCTTCCTTGATTGCCTCCACCTTTTCACAAACTTCTTCATTCTCAATCCTTTGTTCATCAACTTCATCTAACTCTTCTCCATCACTCAAGTCATAAATGGGAGGTTGAGAGAAATCTACCTCCACATCACTTTTAAATTCATTGGGAGAAGGTTTTTCAAATTCAAAGGATTCTTCACCAAGAAGATTGGATGCATGATCTTCATCACCACGGGAACTCAATTCTTGCTTTACTCCTTCCAAGTCTTCATATGGGATATGCCTTGGAGGTTGTGCACATTCCTCCTCAACATCAACTTCAATCTTCTTGGAGGGGTTTTCTTCAAATTTATGTTCCCATGGAGGCTCCGCATCTCCCAAGTCTTCTACCACTTCTTCCTTGTCTTCAACAATTAAAGCTTACTCCAATTGTTCCAATACAAAGCAACTTCCCTCATTTTCCATCGATTCTCCACATGTAGCCATCGGAGTTCCTTGAGTGTTCAAGCATTGGGAGACTAATTGATTTGTTACCGCATCCAAGGCGGCCATGAAATTTTGCACATCCCTTTTCATCTCTTCTTGCCCTTGAACAAGAACACCAAGGGTTTCATCCATTAGAGATTGGAGTGGGTGGAAGGGTTCATCAAATTGGGGGGAGGGTTCATAGTAGGAAGGTGGTTCTTCTTGGTAGAATTGTGGCGGTTCTATGTTTTCCATTCTTTCCACTTGTTGCACAACACACTCCATGGTTGCTTGAAATTGATCCAATGCTTCCTTGAGATGATCCCTTGACTCTTGTTCCTCTTGGATAATATGATTAGGATCATGTGGCTCTTGGTTCAATGGATATGAGTATTCTTCCATGGGAGGTTGCGGTGGAAAGTAGTATTCATCTTGTGGTTGAAAATTTTCGTGGCGCCATTTTGATGATTGGATTTTTGACGGTATAGAATTTCACAAATGAATTCTCGTTGCAAGTATAGTCTCTAAACCAATCAAAAATCCTTTCATGCAAAAGATTGTTTGTCACAAGTAACAAACTCCTAAAATTAATAACCGAAGTATTTAAACCTCGGGTCGTTCTCCCTAGAAATTGTAATGAAGTGTCTTGTTATTGGTTGTGATGTGTTTTGGGGTTTTGGATAAGAAGCATGAAAAGTAAATGGCAATGAAAATAAACTAACAACTATAAAAGGCTCTTGGCAAGGTATGAAAACTAGAAGTCCTATCCTAGTTATCCTTCTCAATTGTGATGAGAATTATTTATTGCTACCACTTAGTAAACCCTTACTAAATAAAGGAAAGTCAAGTGGATGAATTGACTTGAGCCACAAGTCCTAGCCAACTCCCAAGGAAAGACTAGCTTTAGTGCACTCCAAACCAATTAGCAATCTCTCCAATTATCAATCAACAAAGGAATTAGATAACTCAAGTGTCACTAATTACTCTACCTAGGCCAAGAGGAACAAAATCTACACTATATCTAGAAGAGGCATTTCAACAAACACATACAAGGCAATAAAAGTAAACAACATAAATTGCAATAATTAAAGGAATCTACAACTACAAAGGCAAGAGATCAACAATAGAAAAGCAAAGAAGAACAATTATTATGAATTACCTCTTATTGAATTGAAAGAAAATGGAAGGAACAATAGTAGATCTACAACAAAGTATAAGAACAACATAAAGGAAATTACAATAAAAGAATGGAAGAAGAATGAATGTAACAACAAGGAATTGAGAAGATAGAAGTAGAAGAAGATGAATTAAAATCTAGATCTAAGAACTAAACCTAATCCTAATCCTAATTCTAGAGAGAAGTGAGAGCTTCTCTCTCTAGAAACTACTTCTAAAACTAAACTATGACTAATTGGTTAAAAGTTAGTTGATTCCTCTTCAATCCTTGGCTTAAATAGCATCAGAAATGAGTTGGATTGGGCCCACAAGGCTTCTAAAATCGCTGGCCACATGTTGCATTAAGTGAACCAGATGGCAGCAACGGCACGTGCGCATACTATGCGCGTGCGCGCCACCATACGTGTAGCAACTATGGCAAATCTTATATCGTTTCGAAGCCCTGGATGTTAGCTTTCTAACCCAACTAGAACCGCATCATTTGGATCTCTGTAGCTCAAGTTATGGTCGTTTAAGTCCAAAGAGGTCGGCTTGACAGCTTTCCGGTTCTTTCATTTCTTCATGAGTTCTCCAACTTTTCATGCTTCTTTCTTCATTCCCTTGATCCAATCTTTGCCTCCTAAACCTTAAATCACTTAACAAACATATCAAGGCATCTAATGGAATCAAGGAGAATTAGATTTAGCTATTTTAAGTCCTAAAAAGCATGTTTTCACTCTTAAGCACAATTAAAGGAGAATATACAAAACCATGTTATTTCATTGAATAAATGTGGGTAAAAGGTTATAAAATCCCCTAAAATCAATACAAGATAAACCGTCAAATTGGGGTTTGTCAGACGCGCACGCGTGCATCAGGGAATCGGCATAAATATGTTTTGAATAGAAAGTTGTGATGGCCTGGCACTGGCATCATGCGAGAGGCACCAATCGACTCATGCGTACGCGTCTTTCTCGTTCTCAGACCACCCACGCGTGCGCGTGCCTGACGCGCACGTGTCGCATGCAAATTTTGATTCCTATGCTATGCGAACAGAGAGTTATGTGTGCGCGTGGCGGGCTTCGCGCGACTGGCACACCCTTGGGCACGCGTACGCGTTCCAGACGCTTACGCGTCGCCTTCACTTTCGCGCAACGCCCGTGTCCGCGTGGGATACGCGTGCGCATCTGTTGCGCCGCACTGCACAACAAAAACATGCAAGATTGGTTCTGCCCACTTCAAGTTAGGCGCACTAAAGCCCAAGTTAGGTGCAGCTTCACTCAACTAAACTCCAATTCATGTGTGAAGCCAAGTGGATCCTAGTGAAGCCAAGTGGTCCCCATCCATCAATTGAAGACGTGCTTATTACTATAATTAATTCTGATTTAAACTTTAATTTTTATTTTAAAAATAGGAAAAGATATTATTTAGTTTTAAAAAATTATAATTTAAATTAATTAGGATTAGATATAAAAGAAGAAAGAAACTTCTGTTCGGAGAGATTTCCATTCCATTTTGATAATGTAAATTACAGTTTACCTGAATCTTAGTTTTTCTCTCTGAACCTTGAGCAACTAAACATCCACTGTTAAGGTTAGGAGCTTTGTCTATTTGTATAGATTGATTCTATTGCTTTTCTATTTTAATTTATGTACTGATTTATAATTTAAGAATTGTTTTCATTTTTTATCTTATGAATTTGAGTGGAACGGAAGTATGACCCTCTTTCTAATTGAGTTCTTGTATAACTTGGGAAAACTCTTTACTTGAACAACAGCTTGAAAATAATTTCTCCTAAATTCTAATTATCTGGATTTAATGGGATACGTGACATATAATCCTCTTATATTTGGATAATTAGGATTTCTGTAGCATATAAACTAGAATTGAATTTCATCCTCTTATTGGAATTTGTTGACCAAGGAATTGGCAATTGATGAGAGTTAGAGGAGACTAGAAAGGTCTAAGGAATTAGGGTCTAGTCACATATAATTTGCCATGAATTAAATCTTGCATGATTAAAATAAATTAATAAGAAAAGTCAATCCGAAAAATAGATAACTCTGAAGCCTTAACTGCCTTCTCCATATTGTTTTCCCAACTTATTTACTTGCCTGTCTTCTGATATTCTGAAGTTCCTGTTTAATGCTTTTGAACTCTCATCACCATTTTCTACTTGTCTAACTAAGTAAATTAATCAACCATTATTGTTTAGTCCATCAATTCTCATGGGATCGACCCTTACTCACCTGAGGTATTACTTGGTACGACCCGATGCACTTGCCGGTTAGTTTGTGGGTTATAAAAACTGTACCAGAGTCCCTGAATTAGATGTTTCTCGAGTTAGCACCTACAAAACTATCTGTGATGGACAAATCGTGGATCTCATATTTGAGAAGAAAACTTAATTTTTATTTGTATATGTTAATTATGTGCCCGAGGGGCCGACTTTGTTTGCTTCGAATGTATGCCCCAGGGGCCAAACATGGATATTTTGGTTTGAATTTTGAATCTATTTCTATAACATATTGCTTTATGTTTTGCATTGAATTTCGCTTTGGGTATCCGCTTTTAGGGGCTTTTGATTTTGGCTTCCAGGTTGATCAATCCCAGGGTACCGTGCGAGTAAGTCGAAAAATAATGGAGATTTCATTCAAAGGATATGTAGGAAACTAAACACAAACGTAAGAGTGGATAAACTTTAAATAAAGAATTTGACATTTACTGTTAAGAGAAGAATTTCTTGAGGTTGATGCATTCCAAGTACTCGGAATGGCAGATCTATCGATCCTTTCGAGCTGGTAAGCTCCTTTTCCGCATGCTTCTCAGACACGGTAAGGGCCTTCCCAATTTGCCACAAGTATCCCTTCCCCTGGCTTCTGAGTTCTTATATCGTTTCGATCGAGCACCAGGTCCCCCTTATCGAAAACTTGCTTTTTCACTTTCTTGTTGTACCTAAGTGCCAACTGTTGCTTGAGGGGTGTTTCTTTAAAGTGGGCTAGTTTCCAGTCTTCATCCACTAAGTCTTTTTCTACTTTTTGGTTGAAAGTCTCGAGGAGGAATCTGGGACTTGGCTCTCTGATTTCTATTGGGATTATTGCTTCTGTGCCGTAAGTCAGACGGAAAGGCATATCTTCAGTTGCAAATTATGGGTTGGTGCAATACGGCCAAAGAACTGAGCCGAGCTCATCCACCCAGTTGCCTTTCTTCTGTTCCAATCTCTTCTTGATGCCTTTCAGAATTACTTTGTTAGCCCGTTGGCATGAGAATGCTCAATCAAGGAAAATCATTGCCAGATTCCTAATGCTTCGAGAAAGCTGTGGAATTTTTTTGTCGGCAAACTGGGTGCTGTTATTGGAGATGATGACTTCCGGTATGCCAAAGTGGTTAATCACATGTCTCCATAGAAACTTCCTGCATTGGATGGTCGTTATAGTGGCCAAAACTTCGACTTTGATCCATTTGGTGTAGTAGTCGATGGCTACTATGAGGTATTTGATTTGCCTTGGGGCAGTAGGGAATGGGCCCAAGAGATCGACTTCTTAAAATGAAAATGGTCGAAAACCCGAGATAGGTGATAATTTTTCAACGGGGACTTTGTGAAGGTTTCTATTCTCTTGGCACTTGATGCACAATTTGACAAGTTGCATTGAGTTGTGGATTATGGTCAGCCTGTAATAGTTGGCTTTTACTAACTTTTGAGCCAAAGCTTTTCCTCCTATGTGGTGACCGTAGCAACCCTCATGCACTTCTTTCATAACATACTCTGTTTGGTTAAAACGGTAGCATTTCAAGAGTGGTTGAAAGATATCCCTCCGATACAGAGTTCCCTGAATTATGGTGTATTTGGCGGCCTCGCTCTTTAGTTGTTTTTATTCGGCTAGGATTTCAGGGAGCTCACCTTCCTCTAGGAATCATCTGATCGGGGTCATGCAATCGGGGGTTCTTCGTAGATCTAGAATCAAGGCCACCGATGGATCTCTGATTTCCTCATGGATGAGGGAGTAGATTTCTCATGAGGATTTTGTGCTGGCCAGCTTCGACAGTAAGTCTGCCCTAGTATTTCTTTCCTCAGTTTTCCCTGCATTAACATGAAACTAAGGAACTTTTTGGCCTCCTTTATGAAAGCGCACTTTGCCGGGTTCAAGCGCATTCTGTGTTGTCAAAGGGACTGGAACACTCATCGCAGGTCCTCCAGCAGGAATTTCGTGCATATGGTCTTGCCAAGCATATCATCAATGTATATCTCTACCATTTTACCGATTTGATCTTGGAAGACCTTAGTCATGAGCTGCTGGTACGTGGCCCCGTCATTCTTCAAGTCGAATGGCATAACAATGTAGCAGTAAATACTGTTTGGCGTGATAAATGCTGTTTTTTCTTCTTCAGGTTGATGTATTGGCATTTGGTTGTAACCAGAGTGAGCATCTATAAAGCTTAGATACTTGTATCCAGAAGCTGAGTCAACCAAGTTATTGATGCTGGGCAGTGGAAAAGAGTCTTCGGGGCAAGCTTTGTTAAGGTCTGAGTAATCCACGCACATCTTCCATTTCCCGTTAGACTTTTTTATCAGTTCCACATTTGATAGTAGGTCGAGTAGGTAAGTTCCCAGATGAACCCGTCTTGAAAAAGGCTAGTGGTCTGCTTCTTAATCTCGGCTACCTTGTTTGCTGATATCTTTCATCGCTTTTGGGATACAAGCTTCATTTTCGGATTTATGGTAAGCCAATGGGATATGAAACTAGGGTCCACCTCTGGCATGTCGGCGGGAGCCCACGTGAATAAATCCCAATTCTCTTTTAAGATGGCTGTTAGAGGGCCCTTGAGCTCATAGGGCAAGTTCTAATTGAGGAAGGTGTACTCTTCTTCCGTATCGCCTATCTATACCTGCTCAAGATCCCCTTCTGGTTCTAGCTGGGGTCGTTCTTCTAGCCTTGCATCTAGGTCAGTGACAAATATTCCTGCGGTGTCTTGAGATTTCTTTCGCAAGGATAGGCTAACGTTGTTGCAAGCCATTGCAGATTCTGCCTCACCGTGGATGGTACCAATGGTGTCGTCGTCTGCCCAAAACCTCATGATTAAGAATTTGGTGAATACCACTGCGTAGAAGTCTTTAATGTTTTTTTCCAGAAGATGTTGTATGCCATGGAATCTTTGAGTATGATGAAATTGACCATGACCATCCTTTTCTTGCTTCCGTTTCTTGTGCAAATCGGGAGCCTAACAGGCCCATTCGGCTTGATGCAATAGTCCCCTGTAAAACCCGTAAAATTTATAAATAATTAGCTAATAAATTAGTTATTAATCCAAGAAATTAGAAAATAGAATTTTATAAGAATTTTGACACTAACTTTAAAGAATTTGACCCAAGATTGGGCTGAACGGGCCAAACTGGTTGAGCTAGGTCGAAAATGGGCCCAAGGCCCAATCTAAGGCCACAATTAATAAGAGCTTCAGCTCTTCTTCCTCTTCACTCAAATGAAAACACGCTGAAGCCATAGGTAAAGGGGAGAAGGAAAGAGCAAAACCCTCACTCAAATTTCAATTTGCCATAACTTTTGATTCGAAGTTTCGATTGATGAGCCGTCAGCAGCCACACGTTTATCTCAGAATCATCTACGAAACCGATGAAATAATGTGGTAAGAAATTCATTTTTTAACCCAAAATTTTCCTTCTCAGTTTCGAATTTGGGGATGTTAGGAATTGAGAATTTATATGATTTTGGTATTTTAAGTTCGAATTAGCTCACGAGAATTAGCGAATTTTGTTCAGTTAAGGCATGAGTAAGGTAAGGACCCTAAGCCCCATGTTTTTTTGTGATTAAGCAATCTTGAATGTTGATTATAGTGATATGTTGTGGGATTAGATTGAATACTATTGATTTGGAGCACATTGATGATATTGGAAGATTAAGTGTTGGACCTTGGTGGCTGGAATTCAGTTTGGAGAGGTTTTGGGGGCTGTGAATTTGTGTGGAACGGTGCTAATTGTAGTGTTTCGAGCCTTATGGTAATCAGCCAAGGCATGGTTTCGGTTTTTTGTAACTAAAATATAATGTGTCATGAAAACTTAGGCTAGTTAATTGTAAGATAGGATTCAAATGTTGCTGTTGTTGATGATTGTGATTGATTGATCTACACAAGGATTAGTGAGTTTGGGTTTGTTGTTGGTGCTATATTGGTTGTGGTGTTGGTATTGTATTTAATAGAGATAATTGATGATGAATTTGATAATGATAATGATGATGATGTATATTGAACTTGAATGGCTAGATATGATAATGATGATGTATATTATTATATATTGTGTCGAATTAAATATGGAACGGCTGAGTTGGTTGTCATTTGGCATAAGGAAGTTGATGGGGGTGTGTGTGTCGTATGGAATGAAATTGGTGTCATATGGAAATGAATTATTGTGTGGGAGTGATTATATATGTGAAATTGGTGTCATATGGAGTGAAATTGGTGTGTTGAGGAGTGTTTGGACTTGGTTTGATATGGTTGGGTAAGTTTTAAAAAGGGTTGAAATGGAGTCGTTGTGAAAATTGAGGTTTAGAAATCTGAGAATTTTCTGAAAAGTTAATTTTTGGCCAAACTTCGACGAGTTATAACTTGGCTTCCAAACCCTCGACTTTCCTCAAATTTATTTTAAATGAAAATTGGGTCGGTGAGGTTTATGTCGTTCGAAGAACGGGTGAAAAATGTTTTAAAACGAGGTAGTTATGCGCATCGGAAGTTTGGTGTGTAAAGCTAAAATTTTGTAGCATTCAAGATTTTTGCCAACTCTGCATAACTCGCGTACGCAAGCCTCCCATGTGGCGCGGACGTTTGTTTCTGGTTGGATATCCTGCGTACGCGAGAGGTTGCGTGCATATATGAGCAGGGGAAAAACGCACTCTCGCATACGCGTGAACTACGCGTATGCGGGACCCCTATTTTTAGCAAAATGAATTTTATATTTTAAAATCTAATCTCAAATTTCTAAACCTCTATTTTTACTCCCCAGTGTCCTAAACTTAAATTTAATTATAGTGAGGGAGTTGAACATTGAGAGGGTAATAACTTGCGAGTGAAGAAAGATTGTGAAAGGATGATGTAAGTTGAAAAGTTTAACGGAAATGCTGGTTTGTAAATAAATGTGATTGTAGCCTTGGGTAGTAGGCAGTGGTGATGTTCACTTGCTCCGGGTATGAGATGGGGAAGAAGAATTATGAACAGTGAGTTTAATTATGGAATTTTGAATGAATGTATGGTTCTGATACCTGGGCAGTATCAAGAATTGTGGTTCATCCCTCTTACTCCCAGTCAGTATTTGAGATTTGATAATAATGATGATTGATTTAGACTGAATGAATGCATGTTTAAGATCCTGGGGATTGTGATGCCTGGGTAGTAGCAGCAGTAGTGGTTATTCCACTTGCTCCAGGTTGAGCTCTTAAACACCCACCTAGGTAGTAGCAGCAGTAGTAGTTATTCCACTTGTTCTAAGTTAAATGGGTAGTAGCAAAGGAGATGATGGAGGGTTTGGATAGATTTTTTGTGAAGTTTAGAAATCTTAGAGAACCTCGCTTGTTTATGGCTTATTTATGGTTGTAAAGAATAGTTTTAAGCTTGTAATCTATTATCAGAAGTTTTAGGATTGCCTTTGGCTTTTTCAAGACCTTATATGTTAGTTATGTGGGCACCGTTACCATGCTGAGAACCTCTGGTTCTCACCCCATACATATTTCATGGTTTTCAGATGCAAGATGTGAGACACCTCGTCGAGGCATACGGGGAGCTTTCTGAAGCGAAGAGTTGTTCTTTGGGGAGTTATATTTTGGTAGAGTTGTTATATATTTGTATCTTCACTGTATATATGTTTTATGTTTGTCCCTCTTAGAAGTTGACTCGGAGAAAAAGGTTGTCACTTTTCTATTTTGGGTTACTTTAGGGTGTATATATATGTATATATATACTCTGATCGGTCTTTACTTCGCAGACTAAGCCTAGAGCTTGTTAATTGCATTTTTGGAACTCTGATCTTATATATATATATATATATATATATATATATATATATATATATATATATATATATATATATATATATATATATATATATATATTATCTTTTCTGTTCAATCTTATCCACCTTTCTACTTTTATTTTATTGTGAGTGTTGCGTTGTTCTACTTGTATTTCGTTCAATTACTTTTCTTCAAGACTCCTAGATAAAGCTTCTTTTCAACTATATTATATATATGATTTTATTTTTAGAGGTCGTAATACCTCGCCACCTCTGTTTTATGACTTAAGCATAAAACTCTGTGTAGTAGGGTGTTACATCCCCTAGGCCAATTACAACGTGTTGGTGTATCTAGAGATCTTTGTATCCCCAGGGCATCAAAAGCATTTCAGAATAATATATTGGAGTCAGCCCCTGTGTCAACTAATATTCTTTTCACGAGGTCAGTTTCCACGTTGATCGTGATGACCATGGGTGGATCATCAACCAAATCCTCGAGTCTGCAGTCCTGTGGGCTAAAAGTGAAGTCTAGGAATACAGGTAGCTTCTAGGGTTTCAAGATGGTAGCCGTAAGGATTTTGAGCTCTCTCCTCTAAGAGAACTTAGACATCTCTCCCAGCCACACGACCATGACGTTGACTATGATTGTCAGATCCGCGTTGGCTTCGTCTCTTAGAGGTGCTCTGATAGTTTTAGGGTTGCGTCCCTCTTCTATTTCCAGTAACTTAGGGAGCGCTTCCTTGGTTTGTGAATGATTTGTTTCTCCCAATTCACTCCTTAAGCTATCTAGCTTTTGGGATGACACCTCGATTAGCTATTTCCTAGTAGATCTCAGCAATTAGGGTGATCAGGGGGTGTAGTTAGTAAACTTACCGATTCTTGGGGGTTGGGGAGGCTTGCTTGACTGATCCTTGGCCCCTTTCTTTGAGGGATGGGTCGTGTTGCTTTGCCATTGAGGGGTATTAGCGGCGCTCCATTTGTTGGCCGCACTACTTGGATTACCTCCTCATTATTTAAGTATTTCCTCGCTATATTTTGGATCTCGTGCATGGTCCACACAAACTTTGTGGTTAGGTACTTGCAAAAACCATCATTCGTCAGTTCATTGGTTAGACAAAGGTTTGCAACCGAATCTGTGAGGCCGTCAATTTCTAGATATTTGTCATTGAAACTATCTAGGTACTTTGTCGTTGACTTGTTTTCTCATTGAGTGATACCTAAGAGGTTTGGGGTGTTTGGCCTTGGCAATTCTGGTGGTGAACTGGGCTAAGAATCTTCGAGATATATCCCTGAAGCACGCAATGGACCCTTGGGGCAAGGAGTTGAACCATTTGATTGCAGCCCCAGCGAGTGTTACGAGAAAAGCTCAACAGCGCACCACATCGGAGACACTTCCAAGTTCATTCGGGCTTTGAATGCAGTTAGGTGTTCTTAGGGATCCTTGGTTCCATCATATCGCATATCTGTTGGCTTAACAAAGTGCTTTAGAAGGCGAACCCAGAGGATCTTATAGGCAAAAGAGGTGGCCCCCATGACTATAGGCTCGTCGTGCCGTCTCCTCTTTCCAGTTGGAGACCTTTCATTCCTCCAACCTCAGTGATCATGACGTTCATTGCTTGGGGAGTGCAAGCTACTGTTGTGAGAGTGATTTGGGTTGGTCCTGCTGCGTCACCTTCTGGTTTGCCGTTTTGACAAGCTGGTGAGACACCTTTCTCAATTTTGCGTTCCCGAATGCCCCTCGAACGACACCCTAGCGGCAACCTCTCTTTCCAAGTTCTGTAACATGTGATGTAATTCCTAGATTATTCGAGAATTGTTGGATCCTATTCCCCTGAAAGGGCATGCATCAGTTTTCGGGTTTGAATTCTGACTATTATGTGGTTGGTGACTGGGTGTCACCACCGTATGGACCACACTCAGAATTTGGAGCCTGGTTGGCGCAAGGTTTTTTGGGGAGTTGTATTCATCGAAAGTTTCCAAAGGTTCTGTTTGTCCACTAGCGCAGAAGCCATTGGCTCTTTTCATCAGTGAATCCCCACAGACGGCGCCAATGTTCTGGTCTGACCTGGAACGATGAGATCTATGTCCTTATGAAGTTGTTGAGTTTCAAGGCTTTTAGGCCTCTGAGCAAGTGGAGGGGAGGGACCTACAAAGACATTCCGACGTCCAAGTTAGAATAAATTTTTAGAAGACAAGTTTTTAGGATTTTCATAAATCTTACCTTGGGAGAGTCTAAATCTTCCCTTATATGGATGTTTTTCCAATTCTTAGAGATCTTTTAAATAAACAAAGATACTATGCATATCTATGATTAACGGAATTGATACAAATCGAAAAATTCTGTGTGCTTTAGACCAAAGAGACGGAACTAGACCTAAGGACTGGGTCATTGTTGGGCCTTTAGACCAAAACCTAAGTCTACAACACTCAATAAACATTGATAACTAATAAAAGTGATCACTGAATCACGTGCATTACCATTTCACACCTTTCACACCGAGCCGCGATTGAAACAATAATTTTAGCACCGACATGACTACAGGAGAGAAGGAGGGGAGAAACTTATAACATGTACTATTTTAGTTACAATTTTCACAAATTTAACATTTATCAACATAATATATTTTACAAAAATATTATTTATAAATCAAAATTAATAATTAAAATCAATCACTAAATATTTATATATAAATTTTAATTTATTATTTTATATATATTTTATATTTTAATATATATTTTACATTAATAACAATTTTAGTATATATCTAGAAACTAATTTCTTTACCATTTAATACTATATTGAGTGGTCAAACTCTCTTTTAAAACAATTTTGTGGTTAATACAAGATTTTCAATCAACTTTCTTTAGCAAAAGGTAATCAATTTTAAAATTTGTAACTTCATTCTTATAGGTTATTGAATGTTTTTCTCACTTCCTAAAGCAAGAGTTGGCTATTAAAAAAAACCTCAAAAGTTGAAGAGATACTACGATAAATTTGAGTTGAAATAACCTTTAAAAAAAGACCTCTAAATTTTTTTATCAAAGACAATACTAATAAACCAAAGGCAATGCTTTAGAGGTTGTTGCTAGTAATATTTTTTTATGCCAACTCTAGAAAAACCTTGCCTTTTGCATATCAAAAGCAACATTTTTGGATGAACTTCGCTAAAAAGATAATGAAGAATCTTGACAATGTGTACAATAAGATTTAAATTTGGTCTAATACAAAGAAAAAAACCTCAAACTGTAAAACCCGGTTAATTAATGGCTAATTAACCCATAAATGAGAATTTATTCTAGAAAGCCAAAAATGTGATTTTTATGGCTTAATATGATAGAGGATATTGAGACGAGAATTTCGGTACCAATTTTATAGGAATCGGACCAAGATTGGACCGAACGGGACAAACCGGGCCAACCGGACCCAAAGTGGGCCCTTGGCCCAACTAAACTAAATCAAAACCTTAGTTTTCAGCACTCTCTTTTCTCACAACACTCTAATTCACGCTGAAATGGTGGAGAGAAAGGGAAGAACACTCTCTCAAGTTCTCTCCCTTGGTTGATCTTCAAACCACCATAACTTTTGATCTAGAGCTCAGATTGCCACATCGTTTGCGGCCACGTGTTCATTGAGGAGAGCTCTACAAAACCCATATAATCAATCTTGAGGTAAAGCAACAGTTTAAGTTTGGTGTTGTGATGAGCGGATATTTTATACGCTTTTTGGGGGTAATTTCATGTAGATTTTAGCATGTTTCAGTTAGTTTTTAGTAGAATATTATTAGTTTTTAGGCAAAAATCATATTTCTGGACTTTACTATGAGTTTGTGTGTTTTTCTGTGATTTCAGGTATTTTCTGGCTGAAATTGAGGGAGCTGAGCAAAAATCTGACTTAGGCTGAAAAAGGACTGCTGATGTTGTTGGATCCTGACCTCCCTGCACTCGAAATGGATTTTCTGGAGCTACAGGAGTCCAATTGGCGCGCTCTCAACGGCGTTGGAAAGTAGACATCCAGGGCTTTCCAGCAATATATAATAGTCCATACTTTGAGCGAGGATAGACGATGTAACTTGGCGTTAAACGCTAAGTTCATGCTGCTGTCTGGAGTTAAACGCTAGAAAAACGTCATTATCCGGAGTTGAACGCCCAAAACACGTCATAACATGAAGTTTGACGCCAAGAAAGGCCTCTGCACGTGGAAAGCTTTAGTCTCAGCCCCAGCACACATCAAGTGGGCCCCAGAAGTGGATTTCTGCACCAATTATCTTAGTTTATTCATTTTCTGTAACCCTAGGTTATTAGTTTACTATTTAAACAACTTTTACAGACATTTCTTGTACCTCATGACATTTTCAGATCTGAATTACATACTTTGTGACGGCATGAGTCTCTAAACTCCATTGTTGGGGGTGAGGAGCTCTGCAGCGTCTCGATGATTTAATACAATTCCTTTGTTTTCCATTCAAACACGCTTGTTCTTATCTAAGATGTTTATTCGCGCTTAATTGTGGAGAAGGTGATGATCCGTGACACTCATCACCTTCCTCAACCCATGAACGTGTGCCTGACAACCACCTCCGTTCTACATCAGATTGAATAAATATCTCTTAGATTCCCCAACAGAATCTTCGTGGTATAAGCCGGATTGATGGCGGCATTCATGAGAAACCGGAAAGTCTAAACCTTGTCTGTGGTATTCTGAGTAGGATTCTGGGATTGAATGACTGTGACGTGCTTCAAACTTTAACCTGCTGGGCATTAGTGACAGACGCAAAAGAGTGATTCTATTCCAGTAGGAGCGGGAACCAACCGGTGATTAGCCGTACTGTGACAGAGTGCGTGAGCATAGTTTTCACTGCGAGGATGGGAAGTAGCCACTGACAACGGTGACACCCTACATAGAGCTTGCCATGGAAGGAACCTGCGTGTGAGAAGAGGATTTCAAGGAAGAGTTGAAGTCAGAGGACAAAGCATCTCCAAAACTCCAACATATTCCCCAATACTGCAAATCAAAGTAACGTTGTTCCCTCTTTTATCAAATCCAGTAATTTCACTTTTAATCCAAATAACCTTGTTGACATCCTAACTAAGACTAATAAAATAAATATTGATTGCTTCAAACCAATAATCTCTGTGGATTCGACCCTTATTCACGTAAGGTATTACTTGGACGACCCAGTACACTTGCTGGTTAGTTGAACGGAGTTGTGTTCACTAGTGCCAATTTCTAAAATCCAATTACAAGGAAAAAGGAACACAATTTCGTCCACCAGGGTTCATCCTCCCAAGTCTCATTTCCAAATAACTTGTCATTTAGCTTCATGATTGCTCCAAGGTATTTAGCAACTTGCTCTTCAGTGACATACTCATCCTCTTCAGAGGAAGAATACTCATCAGAGCTCATGAATGGCAGAAGTAAATTCAATGGAATCTCTATGGTCTCATTTTGAGCCTTAGATTCCCATGGTTCCTTATTGGAGAACTCATTAGAGGCCAGTGGACGTCCATTGAGGTCTTCCTCAGTGGCGTTCACTGCCTCTCCTTCCTCCCAAAATTCGGCCATTTTGATGGCCTTGCACTCTCCTTTTGGATTTTCTTCTGTATTGCTTGGAAGAGTACTAGGAGGGAGTTCAGTAATTCTCTTGCTCAGCTGACCCACTTGTGCCTCCAAATTTCTAATGGAGGACCTTGTTTCAGTCATGAAACTTTGAGTGGTTTTGATTAGATCAGAGACCATGGTTGCTAAGTCAGAGGTGTTCTGCTTAGAACTCTCTGTCTGTTGCTGAGAAGATGATGGAAAAGGCTTGCTATTGCTAAACCTGTTTCTTCCACCATTATTGTTATTGAAACCTTGTTGAGGTCTCTGTTGATCCTTCCATGAGAAATTTGGATGATTTCTCCATGAAGGATTATAGGTGTTTCCATAGGGTTCTCCCATGTAATTCACCTCTTCTATCGAAGGGTTCTCAGGATCATAAGCTTCTTCTTCAGATGAAGCTTCCTTAATACTGCTTGGTGCATTTTGCATTCCAGACAGACTTTGAGAAATCATATTGACTTGTTGAGTCAATATTTTGTTCTGAGCTAATATGGCATTCAAAGTATCAATCTCAATAACTCCTTTCTTCTGACTAGTCCCATTGTTCACAGGATTCCTTTCAGAAGTGTACATGAATTGGTTATTTGCAACCATTTCAATCAGCTCTTGAGCTTCAGTAGGCGTCTTCTTCAGATGAAGAGATCCTCCAGCAGAGCTATCCAAAGACATCTTGGATAGTTCAGAGAGACCATCATAGAAAATACCTATGATGCTCCATTCAGAAAGCATATCAGAGGGACACTTTCTGATTAATTGTTTGTATCTTTCCCAAGCTTCATAGAGGGACTCTCCTTCCTTCTGTCTGAAGGTTTGGACTTCCACTCTAAGCTTACTCAATTTTTGAGGTGGAAAGAACTTTGCCAAGAAGGCATTGACTAGCTTTTCCCAAGAGTCCAGGCTTTCTTTAGGTTGAGAGTCCAACCATGTCCTAGCTCTGTCTCTTACAGCAAAAGGGAATAGCATGAGTCTGTAGACCTCAGGGTCAACCCCATTAGTCTTGACAGTGTCACAGATTTGCAAGAACTCAGCTAAGAACTGATGAGGATCTTCCAATGGAAGTCCATGGAACTTGCAATTCTGTTGCATTAGAGAAACTAATTGAGGCTTAAGCTCAAAGTTGTTTGCTCCAATGGCAGGGATAGAGATGCTTCTCCCATAGAAGTCGGGAGTAGGTGCAGTAAAGTCACCCAGCACCTTCCTTGCATTGTTGGCATTGTTGTTGTTTTCGGCTGCCATGTGTTCTTCTTCTTTGAAGAATTCGGTTAGGTCCTCTACAGAGAGTTGTGCCTTAGCTTCTCTTAGCTTTCGCTTCAAGGTCCTTTCAGGTTCAGGATCAGCCTCAACAAGAATGCTTTTGTCTTTGCTCCTGCTCATATGAAAGAGAAGAGAACAAGAAAATGTGGAATCCTCTATGTCACAGTATAGAGATTCCTTTAGGTGTCAGAGGAAAAGAAAAATAGAAGGCAGAAGTAGAAAATTCGAACTTATCAAGAAAGATGGAGTTCGAATTTTGCATTAAGGAATAGTGTTAGTCCATAAATAGAAGGATGTGAGAAGAAGGGAAGTAATTTTCGAAAATTAAGTAAAAGAAGTTGAAAACATTTTTGAAAAACACTAATTGATTTTCGAAAATAAAAGTGGGAAAGAAATCAAGTGGTTTTTGAAAAAGAATTTGAAATTAGAAATTAAAAAGATTTAATTGAAAACTATTTTGAAAAAGATGTGGTTAAGAAGATATGATTAGTTAAAAAAATGATTAAGAAGATATGATTTGAAAAACATTTTAAAAAGATTTGATTTTTAAAAATTAATGACTTGGCTATCAAGAAAAGATATGATTCAATCATTAAACCTTTCTCAACAGAAAAGGCAACATACTTGAAATGTTGAATCAAATCATTAATTGATAGCAAGTATTTTTGAAAAAGGAAAGAAATTGATTTTGAAAACATTTGATTGAAAAGATATGATTTGAAAAAGATTTGATTTTGAAAAATTTTGAAAACCTGAAAAAAAAAATTGATTTGAAAACAGAATCTTCCCTCTTGTGCCATCCTGGCGTTAAACGCCCAGAATGGTGCACATTCTGGCGTTTAACGCCCAAAACACTACCTTTTTGGGCGTTAAACGCCCAGCCAGGCACCCTGGCTGGCGTTTAAACGCCAGTCTGTCTGCTTCACTGGGCATTTTGAACGCCCAGCTTTTTTCTGTGCAATTCCTCTGCAGTATGTTCTGAATCTTCAATTCTCTGTATTATTGACTTGAAAAGACACAAATCAAAAATATTTTTGGATTTTTTTATAATAAGGAATAATCAAAATGCAACTAAAATCAAATAACAATGCATGCAAGACACCAAACTTAGCAGTTTGTATACTACTGACACTAATGAGAATGCATATGAGACACATAAACACTCAAGTCAAGAGAATTCAAAGATCAGAGTAAGAAATCATCAAGAATTACTTGAAGATCCTTGAGACACATGAATGAAAGCATGCAATTGACACCAAACTTAAAATGAGACTAGTGTCTCAATAAGAAACATAAAATATTTTTTTTGGTTTTTATGATTTTGTAATTTTTTTTATTTTTCGAAAATTAAGTGGAAAAAGAAAATAAAGGTATCAAAATTCTTAATGAGAATTCCAGGAATCATGCAATGTTTAGTCTAAGACTCCGGTCCAGGAATTAGACATGGCTTCACAGCCAGCCAAGCTTTCAAAGAAAGCTTCGGTCCAAAACACTAGACATGGCCAATGGCCAGCCAAGCCTTAGCAGATCACTGCTCCAACAGCAAGATTGATAGAAATCAACAAGCTCTTGTGATGATAAGTTGAAACCTCGGTCCAATGGAATTAGACATGGCTTTACAGCCAGCCAGACTTCAACAATTCATCATGAAACTCTAAAATTCATCTTCAAGAATTCTGAAGAAAAAAATACCTAATCTAAGCAACAAGATGAACCGTCAGTTGTCCAAACTCAACAATCCCCGGCAACGGCGCCAAAAACTTGGTGCTGTTGCCGGATCAGAAATTTGGCACTGATGTTACCGGACCAAAAGCTTGCCGAAAACTCGAACAATCCCCGGCAACGGCGCCAAAAACTTGGTGCACGAAATTGTGATAAATACTTTTCACAACTCAAATAATCCCCGGTAATGAATCCAAAAACTTGGTGTTCAATACCATGGCATAAACACAACTTCGCACAACTAACCAGCAAGTGTACTGGGTCGTCCAAGTAATAAACCTTACGCGAGTAAGGGTCGATCCCACAGAGATTGTTGGTATGAAGCAAGCTATGGTCACCTTGTGAATCTTAGTCAGGCAAACTCAAAGGGATATGGGTGATAAACGAAACAAACATAAAGGTAAAGATAGAGATACTTATGTAATTCATTGGTAGGAATTTCAGATAAGCGTATGAAGATGCTGTCCCTTCCGTCTCTCTGCTTTCCTACTGTCTTCATCCAATCTTTCTTACTCCTTTCCATGGCAAGCTCAAGCAAGGGTTTCACCGTTGTCAGTGGCTACCTCCCATCCTCTCAGTGGAAATGTTCAACGCACCCTGTCACGGCACGGCTATCCATCTGTCGGTTCTCAATCAGGCCGGAATAGAATCCAGTGATTCTTTTGCGTCTGTCACTAACGCCCCGCCCTCAGGAGTTTGAAGCACGTCACAGTCATTCAATCATTGAATCCTACTCAGAATACCACAGACAAGGTTAGACCTTCCGGATTCTCTTGAATGCTGCCATCAGTTCTAGCCTATACCACGAAGACTCTGATCTCACGGAATGGCTGGCTCGTTTGTCAGGCGAGCACTCGATTGTCAGGCGATCAACCATGCATCGTGTATCAGGAATCCAAGAGATATCCACCCAATCTAAGGTAGAACGGAGGTGGTTGTCAGTCACACGTTCATAGGTGAGAATGATGATGAGTGTCACGGATCATCACATTCATCAAGTTGAAGAACAAGTGGTATCTTAGAACAAGAACAAGCGGAATTGAATAGAAGAACAATAGTAATTGCATTAATACTCGAGGTACAGCAGAGCTCCACACCTTAATCTATGGTGTGTAGAAACTCACCGTTGAAAATACATAAGAACAAGGTCTAGGCATGGCCGAATGGCCAGCCTCCCAAAGAAGGTTCAATCATAAAAACATGATCAAAAGATACAAAGATTGAAAGATTGAAAGATTAAAATACAATAGTAAAAGGTCCTACTTATAGAGAACTAGTAGCCTAAGGTTTACAGAGATGAGTAAATGACAGAAAAATCCACTTCCGGGCCCACTGGTGTGTGCTTGGGCTGAGCAATGAAGCATTTTCATGTAGAGACTCTTCTTGGAGTTAAACGCCAGCTTTTATGCCAGTTTGGGCGTTTAACTCCCACTTTGGTGCCAGTTCCGGCATTTAACACTGGGAATTCTGAGGGTGACTTTGAACGCCGGTTTGGGCCATCAAATCGTGGGCAAAGTATGGACTATCATATATTGCTGGAAAGCCCAGGATGTCTACTTTCCAACGCCGTTGAGAGCGCGCTAATTGGGCTTCTGTAGCTCTAGAAAATCCACTTCGAATGCAGGGAGGTCAGAATCCAACAGCATCTGCAGTCCTTTTCAGTCTCTGAATCAGATTTTTGCTCAGGTCCCTCAATTTCAGCCAGAAAATACCTGAAATTACAGAAAAACACACAAACTCATAGTAAAGTCCAGAAAAGTGAATTTTAACTAAAAACTAATAAAAATATACTAAAAACTAACTAGATCATACTAAAAACATACTAAAAACAATGCCAAAAAGCGTACAAATTATCCGCTCATCAGAACCTCTGGTTCTCACCCATGCGGATTTTGTGATTTTTAGATGCAGGACGTGAGGTCTCTCGCTGAGGCATGCTGGAGACTTCTGGTTTAGCGAAGATCCTCTATTCTCGGGACTCTACTTTGGTTTATATATTTTGCTTAGATACTTTTATCTCCATTAAATAATACAAACTGTGATGACTCCTCTTAGAGGAGATTTTAGAGAATAGGTTTTCTGTATTTGTGTCCGTTTGGGTTTTCTTGGGGTTTCCTTATTTTATTATATGTATATATTGCTATGCTCGGACCGGTTATCTTCGCATTCGGAATTGAGTTTTGATATTCCCATTTTTGACACTCTTTTGTATATATACAATCTCGCGTTGGTTTATCCTTTTTCGTTACGTTATTGATCGAAGTGTTGCGCTTTCGAGTTACGAATTTTGTTTTACCCCTTTTTCTTAGAAATGCTCCTAGTTATAATCATTCTTCACAATACTATTCGTACTAAATTTTTATTTTAGAGGTCGTAATACCTTGCCATCTCTGAATTATGACTTAAGCATAAGATTCTGTATGGTAGGGTGTTACACAAACAGTTATTTCAAAAAATTAACCATTCCAACTCTAATTTACTAATGGAATTTACCCAAACACCCTCTCCCCCTAACCATCACCTACTCCATCCTCATCAATCATCTTACATCTCCGGCGTTAGAAGCTTTCTCACCGGCCATCAAACAACCATCCAGGTAGTTATTAAAACAATCATCCGACTACCTAATGAAATGACCATCTAGCCAGGGATGGACATAAGGAGGAGGGAGGGCGAGTGGAGGCCTTGGTCCCCAGCTTTTTTAAAAAAAATTAATAGTAATAAATTATTATGTATAATTTAATTTTATAAAAAATTATTTAATATTTAGTCTAATATAAATAAAAGTCCAATCCAATTTAAATATTAATAATTTCTAATATCTAAAAAGTAAGTAATAATATTAAAAAATATGAAAAAGATATTATTACTAATATTTTTTATTTAAATAAAAATTTTCAAATCTCATAAAATAAATTTTTTTTCTTCTTGTGATCGTTTTTTTTATTCATTTGGTATTGATTTTCTCTATTTCAACTGCTACAACTAAGAGATCTTTTTCAACTATGAATATTGTAAAAAATAACTCAGAAACAAAATGAAAAATGAATTTTTTGCTAATTGTCTTTTAATTATATTGAAAAAAAATTGCTGAAAAATATGACACAAATTCTATTATCGATGAATTTTATGATACGAAGAATCGACCACTCCGTTAGAAAAAAGTTCACAGATTTTTTTGTACTTTAAAATATATTCTCTATCGGTATATTTTTGTAATATATCTTATATTATATAATTTTTTTACATAATTTTTAATATTATGTGTTATTGGTCCCATGATAACATTTTTGAACTGTATATACGTAAATTGAATCAAACAAAATAACCGTCTAATTAAGAATTAAAATAACTATATATATACTTAATAAATTGAACATCCAGCATCTAAATTCATCCGTTTTCAACCTACTCGAAACGAAATACAGCGGCAGCAACAACCTGGACACAAAATAAATAAAGGAGAAAGAAATACATTCTAACCAAATTGCTATCATGCCTATGACCTGGGAAACATTGAACTACTACAAAGACAACCACTAGCGTGATTACGTGTTATGTTAGGCATAAAATTTGCACCAGGATGATAATTTTTGTAAGTTAATCATCTCGGCCAAAAGAAAAGTTTTAGCCCTGAGATTCTATAATGAGACATATGGTGAGGGTGAGGAGGATCTAGCCCACGACGCCGTTGAAGAAGGCAGTGATCTTGGGCTGCGTTACGAACGCAACGTGTGCGAAGGGGATGTTTTTGTCGGATATTTTCGGACTGTTGAATGGCATCGGGTTATATTCTGGGCGACAGACGGTGGTGATCTTCACGGCGTCAGTTTGGAGAGAGTGGAAGAAACTATTGAAAAGAAAAAAACTGCAGCACGTTCTTCGTACGCGTAAAATAGAGAAATACATCACTTTTTAATAACTAAATTCTTATATTTTTAAAATTTAAAATTTGAAATATTAAAAATAAATTAAATTAATTATTAATTTATTATAATTTTAATTTTATTTTTATTATATATATTGTACATTAAATTTATTGTCTGCCCGTACTTTCTTTATTTTAAATGCACTTTAACCAACCGTTCTCTTGTATTTTCTTTTCTATTAAAAAACACAACTTTAAATAAATTCCGCCTTAAAGCTTCTACTCTATTGCAAGTCTTTTCATGAGTTGTTTCTTTAGTTAATATAAAAAATCAATTTTCTAAACTTAAATAATTATGATTACAAATCTCTGCATGGGTTAATCCCTACGTTTTACTATTAGATAAAATTTATTTAATAAAATTAATTTTGAAATCATCTCTGAAATTGAATTTCTTAATATTTTTGCAATCAATTAAAGTAACAAATAAAATAAAACTAAAAAAAACTTTCTTAAAAGCTTTACGATCCAAATATGAAAGCCAATAGCTTTTTTTTATTTTTTGGCTTTACGTCATAATTTCTTTTCTTTCCATCAATTTATATAGGACAAATGGACAATATTAGGATCCGATATTTTCGGTGTGAAAAAAGAAAAAAAATTAGTTAATATTTGTTTAAATTTAAGATAAAATAAAATATATTGATCATTTAAAATTTTTTTATTTATGTATATTATATATATAGGATAAATCATATCGACAAATCAAATGAAAATCAATATTACACAAATATTCGAAAATAAAATGGTTTACTGATGCATGTTTAATTTTATTTTATGTATATTTAATCAACTAAATTCTATTTACGTTTTTTTAATATAAATCGAATCAATTGGATTCGATTTACTACGTCTGCATTATATACATGTAAATCGAAATAATACATAAATGTCAATAAAAAATACATCTTATTTGAATTCAAATAAAATATATATAAAAAATAAAAACGGATAAAATATAAATCTAATTTTTGTGTTTTAATTCAAATTCAAAAAAGTTTACATTTTTATAAACTTATGAATTAAAAACAGAACATTAAATAATTTTTAAAAATTTATTAAAAATCATTATTTGACTCATTAGCATCTAAAAAATCATTACCGAAGCTTTTAATGTTGAAAAGATTAATATAAGGTATAACCCCCTAAAGTGGCATAGGAGTTAAAACTTGACTTTTTTCAAAATCAGAAGTAATAGATAGTTGTACAATATATAATGATTAGAGATGGAAACAGGGAAGCCCGCTCCGTCCCGTGCTGCCAAAAGCCCGTCTTGTTCTGCCTAAGGAGATGGTCCTAAAACATTGCCCCGCCCTACCTAATGGCGGGCTTGGCCCACCAAATCTCTCTTTTTTTTAACATTAAATGTTAAATAATGTCTATAATTTCACAACCATTTCAATAAATTTATAATTTTTAAAGATATAAAAAATATAATTTCTAAATTCACAAACATTAAAGTCTTTATAATTATAAATATGTAATAAATATAATCATAAACCAGGTTGTTTGCAAAAACGGCCTCGGCAAAAAAAAAAAGCACTAGGCCCGCCGCGCTCCGCCAAAGTTCACCATTTAAACGGTGCGGGTTAGGCGATCTTTTTAAGTATGACGGTCTTAAATTTCTATCCAGTTCGTCTTTTTTGGCAGGTTACGCGGGTCAGTCCGGTGGGTTTAAACCCGTTTGCCACCCCTAATAATAACCAACTATATTAATACAATATGTAAGTTGAGAAATAATTAAAATACTATATCAATTAAATTATCATTTAATTTGTGAATTAAGTATATAACTTGTTGCTTTGATGATGTTACTTCTAACTTAAACTTGGATAACGTCATCAAAACAATAACTTATATACTTAATTTCACAAATTAAATTATAATTTAATTGATATAATATTTTAATTATTTCTTAAATTATATATTGTATACATATAGTTGGTCATTATATATTGTATAACTATATGTTACTTCTGATTTTGAAAAAAATTCAAGTTATAACTCCTATTTTATATTAATTTTTTAATATCAAAAGTTTCGATAATATTTTGGGTTAAGTACGATTTTTGTTTCTAAGGTAGGGGTTGAAATTTTTTTTTGTTCCCAATCTTTTTTTTTTTGCTACAAAATAGTCCCAAAGGTTTAACTTAGTTTTAAAAATGTCATTCGGACGAAAATACCCTTCCCCTTCTTTCCCAAAATCAACCAGAAAGCAGAGACAGAAGGAAAAATAGAAGCAGAAGTAGAAAGCAGAAGCAGAATCAACAACAACAATAATAGATAATGGAATCACAACAACAACAAAAGTAGAAGTAAAAATAGAAGCAGAAAACAGAAGCAAAATCAACAACAATAAAACAACAACAATGGATAATGAAATCACAGCAACAACAAAAGCAAAAATAGAAGCAGAAAGCAGAAGCAATAACAATGAAACATCAATAGATCTGTTGGTGTCCGGCGAGGAGCATCGACGACCGTCCAACCTCACAACTCTGTTGGCGTCGATGGGACCTCACTCCAGTAGCAGCGGCGGGACATGGCTCAATGGTGACCGACGACGGCAGTTCGCGATGGGGATGACGGCAGGGCGTGGCTGGATGTGGTCTTCTTCAGTGCCTCCATTCCTCTCTTCTCTTCCTCTCCTCTTCTCTTTCTCTCTTCCTCTGTTCTCTCCTCTCTTACTGTTAGTGTGAGTGAGATCTGGAACCTCTCCCCTCTCCCGTTAGTGTGACTGAACAATAAAAAGCGACAGCGGCGGCGGCGGTGAGGAGCAGCGGCACTTCCCCTCTCCTTTTTCACCTTCTTCCCTGAACCCCCCAAATGAAGCATGATTCTCTTCCCCCATTTTTTCCTTCCCTTTAACCTTTTCCTTTTTTTTCTTTTTATTTTTTATTTGTTTTAGTTAGGGGTATTTTTGAAATAAAAATTTAAAATTTGGTAAAAAGGACGATTATAAAACTAAATTAAACTTTCGAGACAATTTTGTAGCAAAAAAAAGGGCTGGAGACAAAAAAAAATTGCAGCCCCTATCTTAGGGATTAAATTCATACTTAACCCTAATTTTTTATATGCTAATGAGTCAAATGATGATTTTTAATAAATTTTTAGAAATCGTTTAATGTTCTATTTTACATTCATAAATTTATAAAAATGTAGATTTTCTGAAATTTGAACTAAAACACAAAAGTTGAATTTCTATTCTTATTCGTTTTGATTTTTTTGATATTTTATTTGAATTCAAATGGAGGATATTTTCTTATTAACATTTATATTTTAAAATAGTAAATGTTAATAATATGTATATATCAGTATTAAATCAAATCAACTAAATTCAATTTATATGTATATACTGCAGAAATAATAAATTGAATCAACTAGATTCAATTTACTATTGATATAGTATATATAGTAAATCGAATTAATTTATCTTAAAAAAGTGTAAATCAAATTTAATTGATACTTAATTTTTAGGATATAGATATAAATTAATTCACTTGAAGACATTGCTGTAATTTTGATCTTCAAATAATATGATTGTGTGAATTATTCTTTCACATACACACACAATATGTAATATTTACAAAAAAGATTTGGTCATATTATGCCGACTTCACGTGAATTTGATAGTTGAGAACTATTAGATGAAAATTTAATCAAATCAATCAAATTATCTAACCGTTCTCGATTATCAACTTCACATAAAGTCAACTGCACTTGAATTTTCTTCTTATATAAAAACTTAGATTATTCAATTGTAGCGGATTTAATTGTTTTACAATAATATATTTAATATTTTTGTAGAATTGTAGGTGATAATTTGTTGAGAAATATGTAAAATAAAAATATAAACATAAATATATATTTATTTAATCACTGATTTTGTGTGTTCGTATTTTTATATATATCACCTTAAGGGAAAAAAATGAAGGAAAAAAAAGGGCCTTATTCCATGAAAATATTGAAATCTGACCAAAAACTAAAACTTATGAAAAGAATAATAAAAACAAAAAAGGAGAGTTTACTACCTTTGTTAGTGTGTTGAGCCTAAAAATGAGAAATCACTAACATTGTCACCGTTACCCTAGAAAATCAGGAATCGTTGAACAGCCTCAGCCCAGTGCACGCGGCCGGATCGGAAAGCTCCGAACCTCCGCCGGTGAGTCCGACGGACCACCACGCAAGCGGTGGTCCTATCTTTCACGATCGTTCACCGCCGCAGCCGCACGATCATCGAAGGCCAACATTCTTTCTCCCTCTTGGTGTCGGTAATGATACTATTGCATTTTCTGTTTGTTCGTTTTGAAAGAGTTTTATACTTTTATACTTCAATTTTGTTCTGAAATTGCTCTTGTTTGTTATTCATTTGTTAAATGTTTTAGAATCAGCTTCGATGAATGCTCTGAAGAATCTGCTTTTGTTGATCGGTTTACTTTTGAAGCATTGTGGATGCTTTTGCAATTCGCGATTGCAAATAATATTTATTTTCTCGGATTTTATTCACTTTTATGCTCAGGAAAAAAAAGGAAGATTTTTCCTAAACATTGATGCATAGGTTATATTCAATTCAATTTTTTTTTTAAGTTTCACTTTGATGCCACATAATATTTCTAGAACAATACGCATTCGCCTAAGTATTTCGATGCCGTTCTTATCACTAACTCAACTAACATTAACTGTATCCAATTGAAAGTTGGTTGGAGATTGCTGAATTTGATTCTTTTTGCCTGCCTATTGTGCTTATTCTTTTGCAGCTACAGAGCCAACACAACTAAAATGACAGATACTAGTGACTCCGGTTTTAATCTGAAAAGAAGTACTGACGTATCTCGGCAGACGCAGAAGGAAAGTGCTGAGCAAAATGGGCTTTCTGATATTGAGCAACTGGTGAAAAGGAGCAAATTCTCTAGGTACAATAATTCATATTGCCGGATTTTATTTCTTGCTTGTTTGAAGGGCTCATTTCATAACTCTGTTATGGAAGTTCATGTGTTAGATCAAAGTAGTCATCATCTTATTTAAAAGGCCTGTTATTTCTCAGTTTAAAATTTTGATGGAAATTAACCCTCAATTTAGGTATTTGAGGAAACAGATCTTACTATTTCAGATTTGTCTACTATGTTCTTGTTTTGTTAAATTGGGGTAGGGCTATGAAACTTCTTCTCACAAGTATTTGACGTAGCCATTAATATGAATAATGGCAATTAGCTAGTTATGAACAATGTATAAGCTATAGATAAATGAGCCAAGCCACAAGTAAGTTTAACAAATGGTTCAGCTTACCTCCATCATGTGCTCACTCATCATAGAACATGTTAACAATAACATTTACTGCTTCTTTCGGGTATCTTTGCAGCATTGGAAGACTACATGATAAATTTTCACTTTATTCTCCATTCCACTTCCTTCCAAAGATACCCTGAAAGCCTTTGTTGTATCTTATCTCACGACATGTCTTGTGCAAAAATCTTTTATCCACTCTTGTAGAGATGAATTCAACCGCTTAGTGGAGTTATTAAATTCCAGGCTAGTGGACCCTCCTAATGTTGAACAAGGAAAGCAGAACGCTAATTTGACTTCTCAAAAACACGATGAAGAATTTTCAATTGCCCAACGGTTTCTAAAGGTTTCCGATGCACGAAGACATGTAGAGTCAAAAGGAGCCATATGGGAAAGCCCAACACCTCTTGGTCTGTCAAATGTAAGTATTGCAATTTGTCGTTTAAGCTGTTCACATTCAACACTAGTTTATGATTGATCCCTTTGCTTATATATTATGTTATGCAATATTTGTTATGCCTATGTGTGTCCCTAGACTTTAGTGTTTAGTATACTTAATAGTATAATCACAAGCTATTAACATAAGAATGTTTGAGCATGCTTGGGAAAGGCGCAATCAACTTTGTTTTAAAGGAAAGTTGACCTGGATTTCTGGAAAAATCAATGTTTGGGTTAAAATTGAATATAAATTATAATCAGAAGCTTACAATCTGAATCCGAATAGAAGCTCATAATTATAAGCAACTTATTGGAGCTTTTTTGACAGAAGCTGATTATTTTATAATTGTTTTGTTCTTACCAAATAGACCACACATCAAATATCATGATATAAACTAAATTCCAGACCTTTTTATTTTGGCATACAGAAGCAACTTTTTTTGTTTTAATACAATTCAAACAAAACAAATTTTCCTGAAACCACTTTTCAGTGGTAGTATCCAGAGTTCCAGATATACATGGATTCTTTGATTATATGAAGAAACGGTTATACAAATAAGCAATTACTAAAATAATTTAATCTTGTACCCCTCCCAATCACATCATTTATCTATCAGTTTTTAAAACCAGTGTAATGGTATGGATATGTATGTTTCATCTGTTTAGGTTTTGTTTGGATATAATATTCTTAGAGTTCATGACTTCATGCAATTTCAAATGCATGGAAATTCAAGTGCATCAATTACAAAAATTCTTCATTTGGATGGAATAAATGTTACCTGCATTAATAAAAATCCTTTGTAAGGGTAAGGTATTTAAATTACTTCCATTAGTTTGTTTTTCCCTTATTTAATATAATTGAGTTTCCTTTTTATTAATTTTAATTGAGACAGAGAGGAGGAGAAACTAACAGTGTGTTTGGTTTGCATTTTCATTTTGAATATTTTCTGTTTTCAAGAATCAAGATTTTGTAAAAGAAAAAGAAAAGATGGTGAAAACAGTAAAATTTTATTCTGTCTTCATTTCCTGTTTTCTCTTTTTTCTTCACAAAATTCTAAAACCAGAAAATACTGAAATAAAAATAGAAAATAAAAACACAAATCAAACACACCCTTATTCCCACATTATAAGTGGAAATTGAAATCCCCTGTTTTAGCTAATTGAAATTCTTTATCAAAATTCCTTGAATGTTTACAATTCCTTTGAGTTAAATTCCCAAACATGATTACCATAAATAATTTTTTTATTCTCTAAAATTACTTACCCTCCCTTTAATCACCCCATTCTTTTTTAGCTTAGATTGTGGCAAGAATGAAAAATTGAGATCAGTTTTTTTGTTTGCCATGTTAGGGTGGTGGAATAGATTAGTTTGATAGTAACTACAAGTTGTATATGCATCTAACATAGTTACATAGAACATGTTATCCTTTTCTGTATCCAATTTATTTGTATATATGGCAATCAAATTAATAACTCTCCAGGTTCCAGATAAATTTGGTGCCTCACCTGTTGAGATTGCTAAGGCATATATGGATTCACGTGCAACTGAAGCAGGCCCCAGTTCTAAGAGCATAATACAAACTGTTGAAAGAAGAGTATCACGTGGTGAGGAATCTGCAATCAAACTTTATGATCCATTACCGTTTGCAAAGACATCAACATGTTGGCCTGGTGTAGTAGCACATGATGCTTATGCAACACCACAAAGTCAAAGAAGCAGATATGGACTACACAACTTCCCCCGGACTCCTTATTCTAGAACTTTATTATCAAAATCTAAGTCCAGGGTATATCTTGCTTTAGTAGTTTATATATTTTTCTTTAGTAGTTTTTTGTATTTTATTTTCTTGTGTTTCCAATCTTATTACAACATTTCTTCCTTTCTTTTTCACCAGTTAAATCATATAGAAGGAAATTATGGCAACATTTTATCAACGCCCCTCAGTCAATCGCAGTCATTGTATAGGCAGGTATGCTTCCTTTTTCAGATCCTTATGTGATTGTGTTCGATTTACATAAATATGTATATTTTTAAAGAATTTGTAAATATTGAAATTTGAAATTGGCGTGTTGTAAGTACTTTTTTTTGTTGTTGTCATAGTTGATTTTTTTAAAGTTTTAATTAACTTTTTAAGTTAAGATGGTAAGTACTAAGTAGTTTACACTCTAACCAAGAAATTTTGGGTTCAAGTATTAGAAATAGCAAGAAATAGGCTTTGGATATTTTATATATGTATATATATGTTGTAGGGTATTTTAGGAAAAAAGCCTTACGTCAAACCTCTCCCAATTCCCTTTATATATAGGCTTAAATTTAAGTGGTAAAAGGCTTCAGAGGAAACCTTTTTTGTTTGTGAAATCAGATTTTAGCATATTTTCTGAACATACTATTACTACCAAATGTGTTCCATAGAGGCCTTATTTTTCCTTAATATGTTTTTATTGGCTTATTGCTTATTGTTAGTTTTCTTTCTTTTTGTTTTTTTTTTAATTTGATTTTTGGTCTGTTGGTAACTTAAATAAATATATATATAGGATAAATCTAAAGTTGATGCATCAGAAAGCAGATATGGATCTGTTGGACCTATACGTCGAATTGGTGGCAAGGTTGGTTCACAGTCTTCATCAAGAACATCGCCTTATTCATCTCTTCATGGCCTTCCAAAGAGAGAAAGTCCCGTCATTAATGACATTTTCACTACTCCTGTTACAAAGGCTTCTTATCCTGATGGGATAAGCACTCAGAAGCGGGTGCGCTTTGAGGTGGATGTTCCATCAGTGCACATGCATACCAGTTTGATGGCTAAAAAGATATTGGATCATATTGATAGAAACATACCCACTCCCAAAGAAAAATCTGCTGAGCTGAATCTGGCAACTAAATGGAAGAGTCCTGAATCCTCTGTAGATATTAATACTACCTTATCAAAAGAAAATAATGACTCACTACAATTAAAAGGTGTTGGTCATTTCAAATTTGGTGGGCTTGATGCAAAGGAATCTACACCTAGAAATGAAGGTCAAGGGAACAGCAATGTTGATATTTTACCAATGGAGAGTTCTGGTAAACCCATTGATGTCAGTAAAGAAGGAAATTTGGCATCTAACATGAATGTTCGCAGCAGCATCCCCACATTTGGTATTGACGCAAGGACTATGCAAAATTATGGTGGTTCTCAGAATATTTTAAAGAAGTCTGCTGAAGAGGTACAAATTATTTGATGGATATAAAAGCTTTTTACATATATTTTTCTTATTTAGCCTTTTCAAATATTAGATACAACTTACAATTCTTTTATATTTGTTGCAATTAGTTTCCGATTGGAAAAGAAAAATGATTGCATGAGATGCACTGAAGCATTTAGTAGTCAATCTATTGATATCTGAAACCTGTTAAAGTTTTGATTTGGGACATCATTATTTCTAGAGCCAAGAGTTTCTAAAAGATCTGCCAATGCAGGACACTTCGAAGACTCATCCCGGTGGCAGTTTCCCTTTCATAGTAAATCAAGAAAAGAAGCCTCTCTCTAACTCTACATCCAGTAAACCAGTTTTACCTCCAATTACCATCAAGAGGCCTGTGCGTGACTCAAGGTGGTTGTCTGATAATGGCACAGGATTTACCTTCCCTGTTACAACATCATCTTCTGTGTCATCGGAGCCACCAACACCAACCATCATGCCGTTCGCTAGCGAGGACCAGAATCAATCAAAAGAAATCTCCACTGAAACATCATATAGTTTTGGTTCAAAAAGTTCATCCGATCCGGCAGTGGTGTTTTCCTTCCCATCTACAAGCAACTCAGTTGTTCATGATGACGCTGATGATATAAAGTTCAACTTTGGTTCGGATGATAAGCCAAGGTTGTCTTTTTCGTTTGAAAAAAATGCTGTCTGTTGTTAAGGAAAAAGCTCTCTTTTTCTCTCCGCAGTTGCATAGTGTACTTTTGTGTGCTTTACTTCTTTCCCTGAGGACGAGCAAAAGTGCCATTTTGAATGAGTGTAAAGTTTCTATTGTCCTATCATAAATCTGCTTGTACTTTTGTTTTTGGTTTCCAATTTCCGCAGCAAACTATTCGGCAACGTTTAAAGGTTTGGCAGGCAGATTATATTTTGGTGATTATTTCGACGCATCTTATGATCAGATGGTATGGTATTGAAGAATGTTATGATATGGTTTTATAGTATTTACACTGATTTTTATTTTCTTTCTTCCAAGTAATTCCCAAATTTATTTCTGCGAAAACAAAAAGCATACAGCAACATATTGTCCCTCATAATCTGAAATTGATGTATTCGACATTTGTTAT